>NC_051183.1:102400941-102474647 GCF_013339695.2 Rhipicephalus sanguineus
CGCTTCTTGGGTGCAGAAATAACCAGGAAATATGAGCAGCAGCATATCTTCCTTTCTTTAAATGTAGGTCATTTAATTGCGCTTCCTTTGGGAAAGGAGGAGACGATTGGTTTGCACATTTATCCTTACTGCCCGTCTTGGTTTAGGCAAGGACGACGTGAAGTCTAAACGCTTCGACTACATGCCGCTACAACGGAACCAATGTGCTGCACTATAGAATGCAACACATAGACACCGCTGGATGCCGTCGGCGCTCTACGCGCGAATGCACGGTTAACTGCCATGCAGCCAGCGCTTCTGGTGGTGGCGGCTCGAAAAACTCAACTTCACCCCCTCTTTATATTCATCAAATTGCCGCGCTACTGTTCTACTGAAGGTCCATGGCGTTGAACTTCGCTAATGTTGGAGGTGAGATTCACGCAACGAGCAGTTTTCTTGTGTAATAGGGCAAAATTACTAGCGTAAAGGAACGTAAACTAAAAGAAGTGACACGAGACCTCTTGTCCGTGTTACTTTACGGTAGTAATCATATCCTGTTCTAATCGGTACCAATAAGCTCAACTTTCCACCGTAAGCGTTTTTGGGTTAGTACCGGTAGGAGTAGAGATATCGCTCTAAAAGCAGTTTTACTTTACGTTTCGTACGTGCACGCTCTTCTTCCTTATGCGTACCAAATCCACTGAACTCCCACCTGTGTCACGGCAACAATACCGGTCACAGATGGTGCGCCCGCATTATATCATGAAGAAAGAAGTCTAACGACTGGTGAATTAGTGAACGGAGCTTATTGGTAAACGTTAATTGTTGAATAGCGCTCCGTATGACACTGACAGAATGAGTAAGGAACGACAGTGAGATAACAAGTGGGCGTACGCTCTCAGGTTTTTTTCCTTCGTTTGCCATTGGTCAGTACTCCTTCTGTAAGTGTTATACCAAGCGAAATTTAGCCATGAACCACAACGATTTTATATTCATATTTAGAACACAGTGTCCAAGCTATCACATAGCAAATTATTCATATTGATAGCTAAATTAAACCACCAGCTTGTGCGCAGGCACAATGATAGAAGGTAGGGTGAGCGCGTACCAAGCAGTTCATGGCGCAGGTTGGCACTGCACATAGACATTTTCTCTGGGCGGAAATGATGCAGAGAAAAAACAGCGCATTTTTATCTCTACAAATATACTACAGCCAGAAGAATGTGTGACCTCGATTTGTGAACCGCTTATCCGTAAAAACATGCCATCCCCAAACATTCGTTTAAAATAAGTTGTTGCTGACAGTTTTCATAATCACACACAGGGCCATCCTGCCCAACCAAGAATAAACTTCGGTCGGAGTGCCATTTCAGCTTGTGGGACGACAATCTCTCCAAGCCCTGCACCGTTGTGGTATAGACGCACCGAAGATGGAGCGAGAGTCGTGGCACGCTGTCACAGGCAACATCTACGCCTTCATAACGTTCCACGCCAGAGCGTGTCATCTGCATCGCAAACCTCGTGCGTAGCCTCGAGTCGTACGAACAAAACAAAAATAGAACACCCGCCTCTGGTGTGCCTCATTCGGATATCCAACGCGACACTACAGTATGAAGCACAAATCCGTGTGTGTGGGCTTGGCTAAATCCAGACTTTGTGAACACCTTGATTGCCCACCACCAGACCAATATAGTACAGCGGATGAAGACATGAAAGTGGCACTTATGGTTGGAGGCTCTGCAGAGGACTCTTTGCAATGGCTCCAGCTGCATAGTGTGCCAGAAAGAGCCGTAGAGAAGTGGTACGCCTTGTATGTGCGACCATTTCACGGATCTTCCAGGAGCCTCTGGAAGATCGTTGAACTCATCGTTCACCGCACTCTTGTGGGAGCGAGCGAGTTCTACTTTTACGACATTGACATGCCCTCTGATGTAAAACTTCTCCTGACTTGGCTGCAGTACAACGTAGTCGACGTCACCCTTGTCCCGTTCTGGGTGATAGATGACGCTGCTCAAGTAGACGCGCAAGGCCAGATGCTAGGTCACCATGACTGCATCTTTCGATCTATGTCCAATACTACATCCACGTTCACTTCGACGAGCTGATTATTCCACGATGACATTCAAGCATCCCGGCCAAGGTCTAGGGGTGCAAGGTGAACGTAACGACTTGAGAAGTCTATTGATGCGCGTTAGGTACCACTGCGCCGAAAGCATGCCCCTTCAGGCAAGATTCTTCACCTACCACTCTATCGAGTTCCGCAATTTCCGAGTTCCGCAATTATCGAGTTCCCCAAAAGTTATTGACATGGCAAAAAAGCGATGATTCTGACAAAAAAAACTCAAAACAATTATACAAAAAACGAGTATGCGGTGAACATCATGATGAATGTTGCGGAGTTGATGATGGAGAACAACACCTCGCTGATAACACACAGAAGGTGCTCTCAAAAGAAAGAAAATATTTCAGGGCTTTAGTCATTGAACGAGTGACAAAAAGCAGTTGTAAAGATGATAGATAGCGTTTATGCAGCACATTTTGGAAATTATCAGACAATGCGACTTTCATATTTCAGTGTACTGCATTGGCTGAAATATAAAACATAGCTGGAAACAATCAGATATAACTGTCGGCGTTTTAAAATATGTTCGACAGAATGGAGCCACGAAGTACAGGAGTACTTCCGAGGTATGTACTGCCCCCGTCCACAACGACCGACAAATGAGGACTGTAGCAATGGCAGGGACGGAAATTATACTAGGTATATACGCTGAAGAATTTTAATCGTATGTTCATGTCTTACCCGGTCGCTCCACCCAAGTTTTGCGACATTTATTACATTTTAATGCCCCACGTAAGCGACATTGGCGACGTCTATTGCGTGCTAATGCAACATTGCCTATAAAGTACTCTTCAGCAAAACCACTATCTTTCAGATGTTAGACACAACATAATAAAAGAAACACAATGAAACCAAGGAGGTGCTGATATTAAGTGCTGTTTTTAGCTGTAGTGTAGTAGTTGTGACGTATACGGAAATGAATTAAAGTGCACGAAACCACACATTCTCCCTCGGCGGGATCCGAATCCGCCACCTTCGAATTCAAAGCTTGTGGGTTCGGATCCCGTCCACGGAAAGGCTTTGATGCGCACTCATGCGCGACAAACAACAGCGCACAAACGAGAACCGCTGTCGCTCTCACGTCCAATCTGTTTACAGCGTGTGTTGTGTGCATGCCATCGCAGTCTCGGCAGACCGAAAAATTGCGGTTATAAATCTTTTCGCGCGTTTTGCACGTTACCATTTCCTAAACAGACAAACTCTGACGGCTAAGTTTTGCGTTGCACCAAACAATACAGAGGGAATAAATAAATTAGCAGTGGCTTAGCTTGGCCGTGCTAAGATCTGCGTAGCGTAAGCTAAGGTTCGGCTGATTATTCTTAGCTATCTTGGTTTTCTAGGATTAGCTTCATTATCATGCTTACGGCTGCTTCAATGACAGACGCAATGTATACGCATTATGTGACACATGTATATTTATATTTTGTTCAACGTCAGGCTGCTTCTCTATGCCACAAGACGGCTCGGCGGTCCGTGTAGTAACACGCTGCCGTCTCTATGGCCCCAGTCCCCGGCGCAGCGTCAGACTTGGCTACTGCGCAATGCAGGCGCACATCTGGCCACGCGCCGGCGCCAGTGCATCTGCCACGGCTATGACGTCACTCCTCTGGAATGCGCAGACCCGCAAGGCACGCGCAGCGGCTCCGGCGCGCCATTCGTGCGGAGTGTGACGTCAATGCTCCTCGCGCATGTGCACGACGGTTCTGCAGAAGCCACGCGAAACTGCGCAACCTCGGCCAGTGTAGCCAATGCTACAAAGTTTGTTGCCGGTCCCTTGAACTATTGCGGTGTCTATGGAGATGCATGTGTGTAGTCACATCCGCACTTTGGTATGTCAGAAGGTTTGCGTTGCTCTGACTTTGTTCAAAGAAATTACACTGTCGCAAGTGCGTGCAATCGAAAAGCTTTCTAAGGACTCCACGGTCATTTAAACGTACTCGCATGCAAGCAACGAAAAATAACGCAAGGCCATATTTACTTACAGAGGCTTATTAGGATCCTGTATCCCATGGCCCCCGCGGAGAAGCCCATGACGACCGCCGAGATCGGCAGGCAGAGCAGTGCTTTTTTGAGCCTAGACCAATAGGTCTGTAACAGAAAATGCAGCAGACAAATTTTGTTTAGATTGTTTTGAAATTGATCGACTGATAACTGTTGGAGCCTATTTGTACAGCAGACGATCTGAAATAATTAGATCTAATAGGTTCTATTGTAAAGGAACAAAACGTACATAGTGCGGGTTGACCTCGACGGAAAAATTTACCCGATTACTTATGCATTTGGCATAATGCAACTCCCCCTTCCCGAAAGCTTTGTGCACTTCAAGGGTTATCGCAGTGTATCCGGCATGGGTCATTCTTGGACCACAGGACAATCTCGCTGTTACGTCATGATGTGACGCCACGTTACGTGAAGTGACGAAGACATCACAAACTTTGGTGCTCTGTGGTGTCACCATGACGTCGTGTGGTGACGTAATGACATGAAGATTTAGACCACCTGGGTTCATTTACCGTTAACTAAATCTACGTACACGGGCGTTTTTTTTTTTTTTAGTTTCGCCCCCATCGAAATGCCGTCGCCGTGGCCTGGAATTGAACCCGTGCCCTCGAGCTTAGCATCACAACACCATACGTGCTAACCTACCAGGGTGGGTAGGATGTTTCTTTTCTTCTTCTTTTTGGGCGTCGCAAAAGAACGATGTGACTAAGAGGGACGCCGCGTCGGAGGCCTGCAGAATTTTCGGCAAACTTGTGTTTGTTTAAGGTGCATCTGAAGCTACTGCCTCTAATATAAATACGACCACTGCGACCAGGATCGAACGGGCGACTTTCGGGTAAGGAGCCGAGCAGCTTCACCATTGTACCACCGCTGTAGGCCATGCTCAGTGCGACATAAAATTCCCGGCGATAGCAGCGAGCACTTCAATCGATCATGAAAGCATGGGGTGCTAATCTGGACATTGTCCAATTCTGCCTTTGGTCAGCTCGGACTGGCGCAGAGAGCTCCGACGGCCTCTTTCGTTGGCCTTAAATGCCGTCATTACGAAATTTGTGAATATGGCGGGATTGGATAGTGTGCAGAGTTGCACACCTGGTCGAAGGTGAAACGCGTTGGGTATTTATGCCTTCAGTATCGTCGAGTACAGGTTAGTCGCAGACATAGGCGTACGCAGTGCGCGCCGTTCACCATATTGGGGAGGGGGGGGGGGCATGTTTCGCCGGAGCCCCCCCCCCCCCCTGGTCGACTCCTAAGAAGTAAACAGGATCCGCAATGGATGCAAAACTGGAAGCGTAGCGATGACGTGCTTCTTACAGAAGTCTGTCATTGGTTTCAAGCGAGAAGCAAAGAGATCTTTGAATGCAACGTTGTTGGTCGCCATTGTTGTCAACGTACCATACGTAACCGGAAACCTTCGCATTAAAAACTACGTGAAGCGTCCGAGAGAGTGAAGGCACGGGGAAGAATTGCCACCACACTTCACATGACTAGAAGCTTACTCGTTTTCGAAAAGATGGACGGATGTCATCGTCATGAAGATGATCGAGCATGGCCGTTGGGTTGATCTAAATACTGAAATGCGCAAGCGCGACATATAAGCTCTCAGTTTAAGTCTCTCAGCATGTAGAGTAAGCGTGGCACACGGATCTAGACTTGCGGCTGCCTTTCGAGAAAAATCGATACGCTGGCATGTAATCTTGAGCCGCACCTAAATAATCATAACATGCGCAACTACTGTTGAGACACTCTACGAAAGAATAACGGCCAATCCATTTTCTCCATGAGAACAAATATATTTGATAAATGGGCACTGTTGCGTTACAACAAAAAAGTAGCACAGCAGAGTCCGTTACGAATTTGCCTGAGACGACTCGAAGTCCAAAGCCATCATCTTCTCATTCGAGTTTATTTATGCCCCCCCCCCCCCCATCTCCACCACAGAGGAAGAAAATGAAAGCTGTATGTACCTAACGTGGTTTTGCAGTGCCTCCGTGATTGGCCGACCTTTGACCAAGCGACAATTTCTTGTAATGGTGTCATCGTGGCGTAATGGTAACGGTATAAATTTCGCTGATCTGCGACGTCGCGATGACGTTGGTGACGTCATTCACCCAATGATCTTTTGCATTACTCGTGCCGACGCCGCCAACGGCCACTTTTCGCGTTCGAAAAGGCATCCCAGGCTTTCCCCTTAATAAATTTCAAAACGCTTCGTAGCTATTTGAACGTACTTGGTGCGTGGGCTGATAAAACCGTCCCATCTCGAGCCAGTGTACCCCTGCGGATGCCATTGATGCCACCGCCGTCATTGTCACTACTGTGGCGTGGCTTCGGAGGTAGGTGTCTGCTGGGAGGAAGGGGAGCACACAGAGGATGAGCTCGATGATGGATGCCCCAAAAGGAACGCCGCCAGTGACGCTGAAGGTGGTCGTATGCTGGGCGGGCACAACACCATCACCTGAGTAGCGCGTCCAGATGCCGTACACCAGTACCGCCTTCGTCACTCCTGCCGCCAAGATGATCAGGCACCATGCTGCTCGCAGGTTATAGTACGAGACATATGAACTAATGGACGGCAGGAGTGCGGATATCTGAGAACGGAAAAACAACGAACATATTTTCAAAAACCACGGGGAGGGGGGGGGGGGGCTATTTTGCGCGTAAAGAAAAATGAATAGAGCAGGCATGCCCACGAAGAACGACCGCACTTTAAGAAAAACCATGCGCGACGAAGTATCTATCCTGTATATGCAACCTAGCTGTAAATATATTTTCTGTGCTCCTCTCAACTAGACTACGGAACGGCTCTCGCGAATGAAGTTAAACGTGTTAAGAGCATGGGAACTGCTGAATAGTGAATTATAGTGCGGTGGCGTAGCCACAAATTTCTTTTCGGAGTGGGGGGGATTTAGCCACTTTTCGTCGGTGCGTTTATATGAGTGCGTTGCGTGCATATCTACACGTGCAAAATTCAACAATTTTCAAGGGGCGGGAGAGATAGAAGCACACGCCCAACCCCCCTGGTGACCCCAATGTTTATATGCCTCACATGCTTCGGAAAAGCTCATTTTCTCGCATTGTAGCACGCTGGTGGATTAGGCTACAACACTGCCGACGTCCACTTTATTTTCAGGTGTAAGTGGCGAGAAAACGCCCTTCCGTGAAGGGACACTGAGGTGCAGCGACGCGGAGATTGCGTTTACAGGCTTAGGTGTTATGGCTAACGCGTGTTACACTTAAGGCATAACAACTAAAAGCACGGTGCAAGCGTACTTTTATATGCAGGCAACTGTGATAGGGTAATGAGATTTCGGAACATACTGCTCGTCATCGGAATACTACAGCAGCCACTGCAACATGCGTGGATGAAAGCAGAGCGTCACCGCTGGTGAGACATGCACTTCGCCTGAGAAGTAGGCGTGAACAATGGTGAAAAAAGATGGTTACTCACGTTGTTGCCGTAGTCTGTGAGGAGTGGCGTTCCAGCATCGGCATTCAGGGCCTCTTTGCTACACAAATAGTAATCTGAAACGCAGTAGAGCATGCACAGCGTGTACAAATAGTAGTGTAGTGTAGTGTAGTTCCTATAATTTTGGCCCACACCCAAGCTGGGGGATTGGCCAAGAACCGGATAGTTTTTAAAATCTAATTGTTAAAGTAAAGCGTAGATTTTTTTCTATTTAAGAAGAAAGAAGAAAAATGAAAAAAAAAATTAAGAATAGAAATAGAAAATCATATATCCAATGAAGCGGAGAATTTGAATAAAAAAGATTAAAGAAATTTTGAAAAGTAGAAGAACAAGAGGAAAGATTGATTCTATAGCCTAAATCTCTGGGAACCTTTAATAAACTCCTGCAGGGCATCGGCAATCTTCCCGTCACTGTATCCAAGGGACAAAGCCCCGAATGAAAGTACATTTGGTGCACTTAACTCCAATCTAAGGAGTCGGAAGACGGTACCTAAAGTCAATTTGCGCACGGAAGAGTATCTGTTACAGTGAATCAGATATTGTTCTGTTGACTCATGTACTCCGCAAAAAGAACAATTAGGGGAAGCTGCCAGACCAGCTCTGTGTAAATAAAAATTTAGGTATGGAGTCTGACAGCGTAGTCTAGTGATTGCGACTTCAATTGCTCTTGTTTGACATATTTTACTATGCCAATAATGATTCAAATGCTGCAATTCTAACGTGTTCGTTATTGACGGTGCATAAAATTCATCTACAAACAGTTTCCTCCTTAATCTCGCACCTATAATGAATGTTGATGTCGGTAATACCTGAATAACCGGTCCATTCAAAGATGTGTTTGCTAGCGTATCTGCCATTTCATTCATAATTAGCCCATTATGTCCTGGAACCCAAACCAACTTGATCAAATTTATATGCGGTGGGACTAATGATTTGAAAACCCTCAGAACGTTCGATTCCTCATTTGCAGTTAGGGAGGAACATACTGACCGAGAATCCGTCAAAATTACTGCAGACTTTACTGATGCTGTTAATTTACGGAGAGCTAGAATGATCGCTAAAAATTCTGCTACAAATACGGGCACAAAATCCGGAAGGCGAAGAGAAAATGACCAATCAAGAGCAGGGGAGAAAATCCCAATTCCACATTTTTCTTCACTCTGCGAAACATCAGTCGCTATGACTGTCTTTATTGGCATATGTACCAGGCAATCACTTAATATAGCGTTTAAAAAGCGGGACGATATTAGTTTTGCATTTTTTGAAAAAAATGTCTTCACATTGTATTTTAATATAGTTGTTGCTATTACTGATTAAAGGCATGTCCTTAATTTGAACGTTTAAAAAGTCAAGAAGGCTCTGTATAACCAGAATTTGAGGCGTATGAAATCTCGGCCAATATACTCCAAAAAACAATTCAGGACTGGCAATAAAAACTGTTGCTGAACGTCTTACGGGGGATTCATACAGCCTTAAAAATGACTGAGCTGCTAACAACTTGAAACGGGTAGCTAATGAGGGGAGCCTAGCTTCCAGATACAAGACCTACAAGTATTCCCAAAGCATTTTGAAGCTCGTCGTCTTCCTTCGATCGGGCTCCTACTCACTACGGGTAATTGGACAAGAATTCGGTGGGTGAAGTAAATGAAAACAATAAAACATAAACGCAGCGTAAGGCCAGTGTTTAACATTTTTTGAAATAGAATAACGTATTTCTATCCAGAAAATACCAATAAACAAGTACACGTGTAATTATTAAAATTACGTCAAACTAATTTCCCAGAACACGATTAAAATATTTGTGTATTTATAGAAGTATCGAAGACGTGGATCTTATTACTTCATTACCATGGTACGCTCATTTTGCAAACCGGAAATTCGCATAGGCCCCCACAGATGTTCCTGTGAGATGTTGCAGGAAAGCCAAGCCCGGCTGCACCCATGTACGACAAGTGAGCCGCAACGACGAAGCAAAACTTCAGAGCCCTTCGAATACAGTGAAGATTGACGTCCGCACCCACAATGATGGATTGTCCATGAATTGGGGAGTCTCACCCACCCGAAGAACATTTGTATTGCAGTAATGTTCGGTGCGGCACGAATAGCTTTATTGAAAGCATCATGACAAGTGCCGCGCCATTGGGCGACCCCGCGGGGCGCTTTCACGTGGGCACATTTAGTCCTATAGCCTAACCGCCGCATCGCAGGCTCTGGAATAAAAACGTCGTATATATGTTGGCACCAAAAGAAAAAGAGACTAGCCAACATTTTCATGTATACACAAACATGATATATATATATATATATATATATATATATATATATGTGTGTGTGTGTGTGTGTGTGTGTGTGTGTGTGTGTGTGTGTGTGTGTGTGTGTGTGTGTGTGTGTGTGTGTGTGTGTGTGTGTGTGTGTGTGTGTGTGCAGGAAAATAAGCGAACCTCTTTAGCTGGCTAACCGATTGGTTTCTTCAATGTAATTAGCACCTGCTAAGCACACGTTAGCTTTGCTTAACCCAGAAGTCGTGGCTCACAAAGACGTGATTACGTGCACACAAATATATTGCAATACTCACAGTGTCCCTTATGCATTGCCCTATGACGACTCGAAGGCGAAAGGTACCTTTCTATTTTCCCTCCTATTCAGGGCCCCGGCTCGTCATTCATCCAAAGATCCCACGTGGCGTGATCACGCTGACAACCAAGCGCTCAATACAGGCCTAAAACAAAGCCAGCAATGCTCAAATTCGGTGTAATATAAGCGAAGAAGCTATAAAATAATCTTATTAACAGAAATAACAAGAAGCAATCGAATTAATTCACCTAAATTGGCTGAGAACTGTTGAAAAATATGTGGCCGACTCCGGCACCGCACAAAGGGGGCGCCACCGAGGCCTTCCTGAGCAAGGGCAGGGCTTAAAGTGAGGAGGGCCCAGGGAGGCCCGGACCCCTTGCATATTGAAGGAGGTGATGGGCCCCCCTTCGTAGATATACTGTTGCACTGTGGCACCCATTGGACAAGTGCGTCGTGAATGTGGCCCCGCGATTGGCTCCGGCTGCTCGCCATCGGAGCTGATCGTGGAGGCCACGATACAAAAAACAAAGCGACGGAAAACGATCCAGAACAACCTTTTTTACCGCCGTTTAAATAAATGGTTTTTTATAGCACTAAGGCGCAAAGCATCTTCATTTATTACTCACTCTAAAACCGAAAAACAAAAATCAGATTAAGGGCGTTAAAATGGTTGAGCTATTTCCTACTGCGAACGCGTCTACTGCGATAAGTCTCTCTAGCTACCATAGCGTCTCATCTAATGTACGAAAAGGAATACAGGAATCTCATTTGTTACATATTATAACCACAAAGCGAAATAGAGCCTAATCAAAAATTTGGCACCGAGCGATGCGCTTCTTGGCTGCAGAAATAACCACAAAATATGAGCAGCAGCACATTTTCCTTTCCTTAAATGTAGGTTCTTTAAATGCGCTTCCTTTGGGAAAGGACGAGCGAGATTACTGGTTTGCAGATTTATCCTTACTGCACGTCTTGGTTTAGGCTAGGACGACGTGAAGTCTACACGCTTCGAGTACATTGTGCAACAACGGAACCAATGTGCGGCACCAGAATACAATACGTAGACACCGCTGGGTTCCGTCCGCGCTCTAGGCGCTAATGCGCAGTTAACTGTCATGCAGCCAGCGCTTCTGGTGGTGGCGGCGCGAAAAATTCAACTTCACCCGCTCTACGTTTTCGTGAAAGCGCCGCGCTACTGTTCTATTGAAGGTCCCTGGCGTTGAGCTTGGCTAATGTTGAAGGTGAGATTCACGCAACGAGGAGTTTTCTTGCGTAATAGGGCAAAATTACTAGCGTAAAGAAACATAAACGAAAAGAAGTTACGTGAGACTTCTCGTCCGTGTTAGTTTACGCTAGTAATCATATCCTGTTCTAATCGTTACCTATAAGCTCAACTTTCCTCCGTAAGTGTTTTCTGGATTTCTGCTGGTAGGAGTAGAGATATCACTCGAAAAACAATTTCACTTTACGTTTCTCACGTGCACCCTCTTCTTCCTAATGCGTACCAAACCCACTGAACTTCCACATGATATATTCGGTGTCACCGCTATAGGCGTGCTCAGGGGTCCCCTTCAATAGGAAGGGCGGGGGGGGGGGGTAGGGAAGGCGGCCGAAGGTTCATCGCAGCGTCCCGTCCCTACTGACTCAATGTATGGGGCAGACCCCCCTCCCTCTTTTAGATGACTAGGGGGGGTGCCGTTTAGACTCATCCAAGTCGGAGCGACAGACGTGGCACGCTGTCACAGGCAACATTCACGCCTTCACGGCGTTCCTCGCCTCCAGGCCAGAGCGTCTCATCTACATGGCAAACCTCGTACGTAGCCTCGAGTCGTAAGAACAAAAGAAAAATACAACACCGCCTCTGGTGTGCCTCATTCGGGCATCTGATGGGACACTATAGTGTGAAGCACAAATCCAAGAAGTGTATATTCGGCTAAATCCAGACTTTTTGAACACCTTGATTGTTTGCCCACCACCAGACCGATATAGTACAGCGGATGAAGATATGAAAGTGGCACTTGCGGTTGGAGGCTCTGCAGAGGACTCTTGGCAATGGCTCCAGCTGCATAGTGTGCCAGAAAGAGCCGCAGAGAAGTGGGGCGCCTTGTGTGTCAGACCAATTTACGGATCTTCCAGGAGCCTCTGGAAGATCGTTGAACTCATCGTTCACCACAATCTTGTGGGAGTGAGCGAATTCTGCTTTTACAACCTTGACATGCCCTCTGATGGAAAACTTCTCCTCACTTGGCTACAGTACAACGGAGTCGACGTCACGCTTCTCCCGTTCAGGCTGATAACTGACGCTGCTCAAGTACACGCGGAAGGCCAGATGCTCGGTTTCTATGACTGCATTATTCGATCTATGTCCAATACTACATCCACGTTGACTTCGACGGGCTCATTATTCCCCGATGACATTCAAGCATACCGGCCAAAGTCTAGAACGTATAGCATGAACGTAACGGTTTGGGAAGTCTATTGATGCTGGTTAGGTACCACTGCGCGAAATACACCCTCTTATAATGCAGTAGCCTGATGTAGACCACATGCCTCTTCAGGCGAAATTGTTCACCTGCCACTCTATCGAGTGCCGCAGTGGAGGCTTCTCGAAGTGCACCACTCGCTCCACGACGATGCTCTCTGTGGCAGGTGTTCAGAATGTCAGGGTTCACCACAAAGGATACAGCATGGTCTATGCAGATAGCTCATTGTTCGTCATGAACCACTTCAAATGTTGTTGCAAATTCCCCCAAACGGCTCTGCTGCGGGATTGAAGCTTGACCTGAGGAACTTCAACTGCGTTTCTGATAACTACTCTTCTGTGGAGCTTTCAGGGCGTATACAATATGACGAGTGAGGGCGCTAAAAAAAACTAATAAATTAGGTAGATTGTGCGACACAGAATTTCAAGTCGAAGTGTGAATATTGTGAGCAGTGCGATAATAGTGGCAAGGACACTTCTTTACGTGAATGCTTTTTTGAGGAACGCTCGGAATAATACAGGAGGGTGATTCCACGTAAGATCGAACAAACGATGGCTTGTCGACCTCTCAAATTTATTTCAAAATTTTATATATTATTGCCTGATGAGTGGAAAGAAGAGATCCGCAATTTGTTTTGCCGCCAAAAAATTTTTCGAACCACAGGAAATCAATAATGACGAAGAGGTGGAGTGGAGCGCTCATCCGCTCTACTGTTTTGGCCAACTTTCGTTATGAATTGCACAAAATATATTAAAGTTAGGTAGCTGAAATTTATTTACCTAAATATATGCATGTTTTTGCTTCTGCTCAGGTATTTTTAGTTTTTATGTGCAGTGTAGATGTTTTTATAAAAAAACTTCAAAAATGGCCCAATCGGCAAAATTTCCTTTACTTTGAAGGTCTTTATCGCAAAAACGCCTTGTAGCAGAGCGACAAAAATTCTGCATTACGTTCTTCGCATGCTTATCTACCAAACTGCCAAATCTTGTATTTATATAACTTTTCACTAAAGAGATATGATTGGGCTAAGTTCAAGAAAACACCGAACAATGAAAACTTCTGACGACAATTAAAAAAAAAACCCATTTTTTAAATTTCTTAAACTTTGTCCAATTATTATCCTCCACATCAACTTTCACAATCATTAAAAACATGTTGCATAATATCGTTTCGCTAAAAGTTACGGTCCCTCCAATAAGACCCTTAGGCAAGGAGTGGCAATTCAGACTTCTTGCCCAGCAAGTGTATAAAATGCAGGTAAGATTGAATTTCTTTTTATTAAAAGACCAGCAGTACCAAAAAAATGTGTCGACAGCATTGAAGACGTTAATTTTGAAATTATTTGGTCACTGCAGCGGCCACGAGCGCGGAGCTCCGAGTAGGCGCGCGCGCACCCGAGATGCTCGTTGTAAGAGACGGCGCAGTGAGAGCTCGTTCTCGCGTCCTCAGACCGACTGAGTTCGAAACAGCAACACCTCTCGGGTGACTTGAACGCACGTGCACTGGAGCTTCGCTATTCTATCCGCCCTCTGTTCGCATCTCAGCTAGGCGCTGATAACACGGCGGAGATGGAAGCAAGATGAAAACTCTATAAGGGAGCTATGAGCGCTCGCTTCACGCACGCTGCTGCCACAGAAACTGCGCTGCGCCAGTTGCGATCAGTGGAAAGCATGAACGTGGCGCTCCAGTGGCAAAGCAAAATATGGATTGTCAAAGGAAAGAAAAGTAAAACTATCGGTAACCGGTTGCGCTTGCCTATCTTAGATGTCGGCAGCAGACGGCCTGAACTAGCCGCGCGTTCAGAGCACTGTTAACGCTTCATTCGGCGCGGATAGTTCTTGTGCTTTGCTCTTACTCTACTCCTCCTGTGCGTCTCATGACGAGAAAGTATAGCTCTGAATGAGTCTATTGTGGAGACTACCTTTCGAAGCACAAGAAGCTTAAAGGAGTACTGACACGAATTTTTGAAAAATTCGGATTGTTGCTCTAAATAAAAATGCTAGTGTCGAGAAACCTAAAACGACTATTGTGGTGCCTGGGAATGCATCCTATAAATTTTAATTAGCGCCACCTTAAAAAGACACTTTCGGTTTCGATATCGAGGGGGTGGCTTCTCAGTGTCGTTTCATAGCAGTGTGACGTCACGGAGATACAGAAATTCGCGACGTACTAGCGGGAAATCCGTCATCTGCTCGTGGTGCAATAGACAACGATGAGTGAATTGTCGTCCAGTGACCTCACAGCGATTTCTACGATTTAGGCTGCATGCAGGACGCAGAACTCGCGAACTCGGAGGAACTGTGTTGACTCGTCGGGATAATGTCCTTGCAGTGTGGCTGGCTTGCAAATGCTCAGCGACGAAAACTTCAAAGTCAAATTAAAATATTTTATACGTGTTCTCCGACTCCAGTGTGTGGACAGCGTGGACACTGCATACCAACGAAGCAAAAAATATCCCTTTTGCGATGTCTCAAAATCGTGTCAGTACTCCTTTAATTATTGCAAAGAAGCCAAAATTTCGCAGAGTTGCCGACCTAGACATAAATACTTTGAAGGAACGTTTAACGCCCGAAAGATCAGTGACTGTCAGCGAGACGGACTACTTTTGCTACGCGTGCTTTTGCTACCACTGCAATGAAAGATCTTCACGGAACGCACAGTTTAACGATGACATTCTTATGCCCTCTGTAAAAGAAATCGACGCAATTAACCAGATCACTGCGACTACCGCTGCACGTGCGTTCAAGTCACCCGAGAGGTGTTGTTGTTTCGAACTCAATCGGTCTGAGGACGCGAAAACGAGCTCTCACTGCGCCGTCTCTTACAACGAGCACTTCGGATGCGCGCGCGCCTGATCGGTAGCCCCGCGCTCGTGGCCGCTGCAGTGACCAAATATTTTCAAAATTAACGTCTTCAGTGCTGTCGACACTTTTTTTGGTACTGCTGGTCTTTTAATAAAAAGAAATTCAATCTTACCTGCATTTTATACACTTGCTGGGCAAGAAGTCTGAATTGCCACTCCTTGCCTAAGGGTCTTATTGGAGGGGCCGTAACTTTTAGCGAAACGACATTATGCAACATGTTTTTAATGATTGTGAAAGCTGATGTGGAGGAGAATAAGTGGACAAAGTTTAAGAAATTAAAAAAATGGGGTTTTTTTTTTAATTGTCGTCAGAAGTTTTCATTGTTCGGTGTTTTCTTGAACTTAGCCCGATCATATCTCTTCAGTGAAAAGTTATATAAATACAAGATTTGGCAGTTTGGTAGATAAGCATGCGAAGAACGTAATGCAGAATTTTTGTCGCTCTGCTACAAGGATTTTTTGAGATAAAGACCTTCAAAATAAAGAAAATTTTGCCGATTGGGCCATTTTTGAGGTTTTTTATAAAAACACCTACACGCCACATAAAAACTAAAAATACCTGAGCAGAAGCAAAATCATGCATATATTTAGGTAAATAAATTTCAGCTACCTAACTTTAATATATTTTGTGCAATTCATAATGAAAGTTGGCCAAAACAGCAGAGCGGATGAGCGCTCCACTCCACCTCTTCGTCATTATTGATTTCCTGTGGTTCGAAAAATTTTTTGGCGGCAAAACAAATTGCGGATCTCTTCTTTGCACTCATCAGGCAATAATATATAAAATTTTGAAACAAATTTGAGAGGTCGACCAGCCATCGTTTGTTCGATCTTACGTGGAATCACCCAGGAATAACTCTTTGCTACATGCGCAAATGTAAGTGAATAACTGATGTTTCAGAGTGGCAATCACCAATTCCGAACGTAAGCTTTTGGCTCTCGGTGGAACACGCTGTCCACTCTCCTACAAAGTTTTCATTCAACACTGGCACCATGGCTTCAGTGCAAACTGAAAGAAATGCACAACAATCACGGGATGCGTAGACATTTATGAATTTTCAAGGCGAAAGGCTACTATGACCTTCTTTTGATCCGCTGTGGAACTTTGTGCTGATTTGCTTAACTTTATGATGCCCTATTGAAGTTGAGTTGCGACTTAGTGCTGATGTCGTGTCCAATTTCGCGTAGATATTTCTTTTAGACTTTTTTAGTTTGCCTAACTTTTTTAGTTTGCCTAAATGTGCTTCGGCTTCCGAAAGACTTCCCTTACGATCGCATACATTCTGCTGACCGTTATGAACTGTTGCATTGATATTTGTAAAACTTTCCTGTATTGGTCTACCTTCTGCCTGAGACGTGTGGAACCGATGCTGTGCTTCGATTTCGTACAGTAAGGTGTCTATTATTGATGCAGAACTATCGGTAGAACTGCCAATGCTGCGCTATAATGGAGTCCCTATCGAACTATCGACGGTAAACAAACTTTCCATAGCGCTATTTTTGGTACACTCGTTAGTACTACCGATTGTCGCGTTGCTGCCACCATTTCGGGGCAGACGCACGGAAGAAAGAGCACAACAGGCAAGCGTTCAAGCCTCAAACCTGAAATAAAGGGGACCATGAGGCGATGCGATGCAGCGTTTCGGCATGTCGAGCCCGCGTTTCAGAGGGGGGGGGGCGCAGAGGGGGAAAGAGAGAGAGGGGGAGTGGGGAAGTAGAGAGGGGAAGAGGGAGGGGAGAGGGACTGTGGAGAGGGGAAGAGGCGAAGTGGAGAGGGGAGTGGAGAGGGCCTGCGCATGCGCAGTAAGGGTCGTCCCGCCGCACACCACCGGTTTGAACTCCGCCATAAGATGCTTCGCATCTAAAAGCCCCCCGTTTATTGTCTCTCCTGCTTTTGTAATTGATTCGATGACTAAATAAAACCATTTCTGATTCTGATTTTACAGCATCAGTGGGCGGAGCAGCCACCGGCGAGTTCAAACGCCACAGCCATCCAGCTGGAGACCGTGGGTGTTGCTCGGTCGTATGGCGGAGCACGACGATGCGTTCCGATAGGCGTTCCTCGAAGCGCTGGTCGCGATGAATGCAACGCCCCATCTTCTTTTTTTAACACGAAAGTGTTTCATGCCGGGGTGCACGAAGACTTTCATGACTTATTTCCATCACCGAAATACGTCAGAAAAATGAACGCCATGGAAGGGCAAAGAAAAAAGGTGGCTGATCCCTCCGTCATAGGAATCGGGATAACATGAAAGTGAAACATGTCTTCACAGAAGTAGTTGATTGTTTATAGTGCATTGGTATATGAGAGCTTGTACAATATCTACTGTTGTTTGGCAGATATAGCACCGCTTGATGTGGACGCACTTACGTTGAAGCCTAGTGGCACATCTACGTACCAACGACGAACGCCCATGATGAGATTTAACCCTCGCGGTAGCTCAAGTTCTTAATATATACGTGGACACCGCATATAATGAATCCCGCGCGAAAATGGCATCAACAAGCATAATAAGCAGTGATTCTCAATATGCGCTCCTTCAACGGGTCGTGAAACGCGAAGAGGAACGCAACGCGCGTCGTGTCTTCCCTCTAGCCTGGCCGTTAATTCTCACAGGGCGGGCAGGGAATGCTTTGCGACAGCCACGCAAAACGTCGGAGAGCTGTTTTTCGATGTGGATGAATGCCATAAGCAAGGCTTGGCCTAAAGCCAACACCTCGCGATGTGTTAAAGCGTTGAAGAAACGTCTCATCGTAGCGTCTCATCCACAGTGGACAAAACATAACATTCTGTAATTATATTTCTTTTTTGGTGATTTAAATGCGCACAAATTCGTATTACTCATGATGGTTTCCACACAGGAACCATTCCAGCGAACCATTCTGAAGGCCCCTCTACTTTCCTTATTACGCCCTATCTTTCGACGTCGTCCAACTCGTGCTTTACAGCATCTCTGATGGGAAGAGGAACGCGGCGCGCCACGTGAACCGCATATGACACATAGTTCGGCTTCATGCGGATGGTATACTCTCCCGACAGCGTACCTAATCCCTGAAACAGCAGAGCGTACTAATATTCCCAAGGTCCTGAAGACGTTACGCCGTAAGCTATTTTAAGCACCCCTAGCCGTTCTGAGGCCTCTACACCAAGAATAACGAAACGCAACGAAGCAACGATAAAGACTGCCTATTTAATAGCTGCCTGCTTCCATCTATTATCCGCAGTGAATTTTCCTAAAACCTTTAGTCGAATACCGCTAGGTCGCGTTACAACTATGCCCGTTCTCTCTAAATTTGATGAGATTCCAGGGAATGTTGAAGGAACCACCGATACGTCAGCGCCCGTGTCTACCTCCGCGAAAACTGGCGTTCCGTTACTGTACGCACTTCAATAAACTTACCACTCACGGTGCAATTATCAACAGTACCGAGAAAGTATCGAATTCATTGCCATTCTGGAGCGAAGACAGTCCTACCTTGCTGCGAGTGAAGCCCTCCTTGCGACAGACCGCGCTGAAGTGTCCATTCACCTTGCAGTGGTAACACCTTGCTGCCTTCGCCGGGCACGACGGCCTTGGATGCGACGCTTGTCCGCAGAAAGGACACCGCTGACTTTCAGGCGCCGTCACCCGACGCGATGTGTTTCATGCCTCTTTCGAAGAGGGCGCAAAGACGCGCTCTGCTTTTCGAACGCCTCCACGCAATGAAGGGAAAGCTACGGGGGCGGAGCGTCTGCACATGTACTGCTACGCGAAGTAGTCCGGTTTGGCGCGCGTCTAGTAACGCCGTGGAAAGTGATGGCTAGCGATACATTTCGACGCAAACGCTGCTTAGCGTCTAAGGTACGGGTAAAAGGCGCGACTTTTTCACGCACGCAAAAATGCAAAGTGACAACGTATAAAGTAAAAGAAATACATATATTTCGCTTGTGAGTGCTGCGTTCCGTCTCAAAAAGCAACATTTAGATAATGAAGGAGTATTTTATATATTTCACGCAGAAAATACGGACACAATTGTAGGACTACATTCATTAGCGGTAGGCCACGTGCATTGTGGCTCTGTAGCCTTCGCTTCATTGCCAAAAAAAGTTGTCCGCGAGTTTTTTTTTTATAGTAACGGAAGAACTGGCGTTGTTTCGCAACTGATGTTGTCGCTCGTGTACTGTTTCCTTGAGACGGGCCTAGGCGACGACTCTTGCTAGCGTGAGGTCGGCGTCCATTTCCAGCGTTTCCGAGAGCTTCGCGTCCCTGAGGCCAAAGACAAAGCGGTCGCCAATCATTCTCTTTGAAAGTGCTGAAGTAGCACCTGTCTGAAAGCGTGTGAAGAACTGTAACGAAGTTGTCGACGGACTCGCCGGGATTTCGGCTTCTCCGGTGAGAGCAAGCGCTTTCGTAGACGACGTTGCAAGCTACCACTGAGTGCTTGTCAAACTTGCCTTTGACGACCTCGTATTTCTTGGCGTCGTCTTCCGACAAGTTGATGGTTTGGAATATCGTCCTCGCTTGTTTCCCGTTTTGTAAAGCATAGCCGTGGGGTGCTATGCAGGATGGCCTGAGTTCGCCGAAATTCGTAATCTTTCGGAGTTCTGGCTACACCCCCTTTTGAACGAGCTAACAGTAGGAAAATGCCAATTCCATCCCTCCGCGCGCAGTGCGTTCCACTGGTTTTGATGAAACGCGGCGTCACCTCATGGGCGGTCGACAAGATTCGGTGGTGTCTACCTAGGGAGATTCTTGCTCACCAGCGCTTCACGCGACAAAAATGTGGTACGCCTCATAGATCCCTCAACGGGGAAGAGGCCGCTGACCTTCGAAAAATTCAGACGGACGTATTCCCGCATCTACTTAAATTACACGCGATACATCCAACGCTTTGCCCGGCTGTGTGTCCGTGGTGCGGCGGCAGACCGACTCTATACCACATCTCGTGGGGGTGCGATCATAAACCAAGTGATTTAGCCAATTTTCTTGGCAAAGCTTTAATTGCTAGTACGGAGCAGTGGGCGGCACGACTCGCCAGCTTGGACCCGGGAGTGCAGTTAGCACTCCTGGATCACGTCCGGCGGGCAGCTAAGGAGAGTGGAGCCCTGGACCGTAGGGCCCCAGCCATAGAAGATTCAGGATCCCCCTTTCCCTCGAATAAAGCTTTACTTTCTGTCTTCAAACCAGAGGCATCTTGTTTCATTTGTTTGTCGTTTCCACTGAGTGCAGAAGTGCCCCGATGCAAGAAAACTGTCACAAACCTTTACTAACGATATTTTTTAGAGGTACGGGCTGTTTAAATTCCTTTTCAAGCGTTTAATGCCTGCACTAGGTAGCATTTAGAATAATCAGCAGCGTGGCCTCTAAGATTAGCTCCGGCCGAGCGCCTTGCAACACCGCGGCCGGAGCTAATCACCGAGGTCACATGTGCAACCATCATGGTCGCCCTGTGCACTCTAGCGCGTTGACAGGCGGGCGCGCGCCCTCTTCGTTCTCTTATTCATCATCTGCTCGCTCCCCGAGCACATGGCTACTCAAGTCAGGACATGCTATGACTAAGTTGATTAAGCCATATCATGCTATTTAAACGACATCTTACTAAGCCATAATATGCTAATTAAACAACATCTTAGTAAGACCATGCTAATGACGCTGTGTAAAGCTATGACCGAGCTCACTAAACTCATGCTAATTAACACGACGCTAATTAGGGGGCGCTAATAAACTCAAGGTAAGTAGGACCTTATTCACGAATTTCATGCAAATTAGGATTTCGCTAACTATTTTCGCACTAATTAAGCACTTGCTAATTAACACTGAGTAATAAATGACGTGTTAATAAAACATTACCGATTGAGACAGAATTATTTAATGTCATGTTATTAAGACCTAGCTAATTAGTAGTAGCGAAATTGAGAGCCAACTGGCGAGGTCTTCGCACTGAAGCAGACCGAGCAGGCTAAGTAGCGAGCCACGTAAAAAGCTGGAGCCTAGGTGATCACAAGCTCCTCCTATGGCTCCAGCTTTGCACAAGTAGTGCAAGCTGACCAAATTATTTTATATGCAAGGGAGCAGCTGCTTAGCCTCCACCGCATGGAACGCTTGAAAGGCACACCGGCACTATGACAGTCCCGAGTTGAACCGGGGCCTTTTCAGAATCAACGAGTTTGTACCCGAGTTCGCGTGTCAATCAGTTTGATTGGAAGACGCCCGCGGCGAACATCGGGTCCACCCACCAGGTTGGCTCTTGCCGAGGAACAGTGCTCACGCCGCAACGCCAACGAGCGGCAAGATTAATCTATGAGCTTAATCGCACAAACTATGCAGTCGCGCGCGAGGAACTAAATGTTATATCATCACGGGGGGTGGCTACGATGTCTCGCATTCATTTTCCTCGTGCTCACGACGTACCACTCACAGCCATGACGCAAACGCCCCTCGTGGTATTTTCGGCGAGAAATGTAACTATTTACTTGTTCGTGGAGACATTGTTTTTACCGCTTCGTTACTGCAGAAAAATCTTCAGACGTGTAATGTGAGTAGCAGTAACCTGTCCAGTGTGATTCTACGAGAGATCGAACATGCCCGTCCGGTCAATATTTTTGTTTTGCCTGGATTTTTTTATATGTTGTGTGGGCACATTCAAAGTGCACGGAACCGCAAATTTTATTTTCAAGGAACGCTCCCAGCGCGCCAAAAAAAATATTTGAAGGTGGTGGCGCGGGCCTCCTGTTTTTGCTCACTGCAATTTTTTCGAATTTCACGGCCGAATTTAACGCGAACTATAATGTGTCGAAATTTTTTGCTGGTTTTAATACACATTACTGTGAACTACAGCCATGCTTTTTTATACCATCCTCAAAAAGAAGAAAATTGAAAAAATGGCAAACACGGCTGAATCAGAAAAGCGTCCTAGGCTTGAGGCGCCTTTTCTATTTCAAGCAAACTTGAAAACAGTGTCAAATATAGAAAGGAGCTTTTGCAACATTTATACGGAAGATCATTTTCCTACGCGCAGCTCAAAAAAACAAAAAAATAGTTAAAGAAGCGAGTTTTTTCAAAAAGGTTAATTTTCAAAAAATAAAATATAAAAAACTCCGGTCTCAATTTTGACGACAATATTTTATCGAAGAGAGCTTTTGTCAGTGAACGCACGGTTTTTAAATCATATGTCCGCATTTGCTTTGTTCACGAGATAAAACGGGCCAAAGTGACCCTTGCTGTGTGTGCTCACTTCAGTGCGACTGATGGTTGTTATCAGCTTGCATGGTGCGTAAATCTAGTTCTAATTATTCTGCTACAGCAAAACTTTGCTCTGGTGGCTTTTCGTCAAGAAAAATGTGTTCTCAGATTTTATTTGAGAACACATCCCGTTCACAGAACATTGCACACGTGTCACAACCGCACCTCCTCCCCGTGAGACAGCAGGTGTAGGCCCGAGACACTGCGACGACCCCAGCGAAAAGGATTATCGGATTATCTTTAACAATGTGAGAGGTGCAACAACGTATCGCTGAAGCACGTGTCTGTTTCATCCCGTGGAACGCTTTACAATCCACTGACTTTTCGTTTTCGTAAGTATGTCAGATTATTGCTTCCGCCAGTGCTTACAGAGCATCACTATCATGCATGACGTAAAAGGTCGTCGCGGCATCTGTCACCGTGGCTGTTCTGTACAAGCAGCGTTGCAAGGGTTCTGTTTAGTCCAATATATAGCTTCCACTGACGTCACCGAAACAGCCACGTTGGAGCACCAATATGGTGGGACGCGAACTTTGTGTTATCACATTAGTGTTATCAGCACATCGCATGCTGGTTCCTTGATTATTCAGACACATAGGTGCAGTAACGTTTCAACGACGTCGTTTATCACACTGTAGAAGGTTAATCGCCACGTCATTATGCTGCCATGACATTTAAGCCACCGTGTTTTGCATTCATGACGTCACGTGCAATCTCTGAATATTAGGTTACGTCTATTCGGTGTTGGTGGTTGTCACAGCTCTTTCCATGCGGTGCTCTTGAAGCGCCGATTTAAGCGTGTTGGTACTCATTTATTGTAACTGCAGCGCAAAAAAAAGACGAACCAAGACGCAAGGACGAGCGCTGTAGTTGCGGATGAAGCATCGAGTGCTATATACGCAATATGCCCCGACTAGAGCGGAGAAAAAGCAGTAAAAGGCTAAAACAAAAATGTATTTAGGTCGACGGAGTATGGCACAAGGACTAACGAACTAGCACCGACGGTTCCCTCTGGGTAGTCTTCGGTGTCACAATGAAAATTTGCACTATGCAAGGAGTAGTGATCCAGCAGGCAGCACTTAGGCACTAGTGCGATACAGTTGACTGAAACCCAGTCTTTTGTTCCGTGCAGGAAATGTTCTACGCTGGAACTTGCTGAGATTAGTTTTCAGGCCTTCACAAAAGTCACCTAGGACGAGCTGTCGTGCGCCCATACATCTTCACAGGGCCCAAAGAACACTCGCACAACTTCCTCCTCGGTCATAATGTCTGTGCTGAAAGCGGCCGAAATATCGCCGGTCAGAGTGCCGGAACTGGACCCCACGCTCTGAACACCGCGGGAGCCACCGTACGACCACGCGCGAACAGTTTCAGCCCCGCAGTCGTAGTCCGTGGCGTGGGCGAATTCGCTGAAGCTGGCTGACCTTGGTCGTACGACTGCTCGTGGACGACCACCGTGACGGCCTTGCACGTCGTCGGCGGTGTGGAGGACCGACATGAAGCTAGCGTGACCGTACTCGGAGCCACACAAAAGCGGAGAATACTCGTCGTCGTCCTCGTCATCTTGGGGGCAGCAGGAATGGCAGCAGCCCATGGTTCAAACCATATGCCGATATCGGAAGAGACACAAAAATGACCTCGGTGTACGTCCGTAGAAAAGGCGAATCCCTCCGAAACTGTAACGCTCCTGCTTCGAAAGTTGCACTTCAAAATCTGTCCTTCGGGGGCCTTGCGATCAACGACGCTTCAGCAGCAAGCTGCGGGAAAGTCCCCCTAACAGCAGCGCGACACATCTATACGCTTCGAGCAGTGCCACTTCAAAAAGCGGTCGATATAGACGCAGCTCCAAATTTCCTGAAACCCGTGCGTTACGGTCGTCACTCTATAAGGCCACCCGGCGGTTCGCCGATGAATGTGTCAAAGCCGGCTTTTCGAAGCAAATAAACGCGTGACGTACGAATCATGTTCCTATGAAAAAAAAGTATGTTCAGTCTGCGTACATGCACTGACTTTCGCGCTAACTATCGAGAACGCTAGATAATGAACTATGATAAGTTAGATCATGCGCAAACGCAATCCAAGGTCCACAATCTTCCAAACCGCTAAGTTCTGTTAAAAAGAGCGAACTAAACGTGGTACATACTTTTTGTTCGCCGACGTCTTTTTCGCAGTTGTTGTTGGCCTCTCAAGAGCGGCAAGTTGGATCGGTTGGAGAACAGGCATGACTTCGAATGAGTAGCGCATAAAGACAGACGCAAAAGACGAGACATAAAAATGACAGGCTCCGTTTTTATGCGCTACTCATTAGAAGTTAACCGTTGATTGGTTACGGGCCTTGAACGATAATTTTGTCTTCAATTCTCGCCTTTTCATGTAGAATATAGACTTGAAGGTGCAACAGCCTTTGTTGTTGCTTCAGAGATATTACGTTATGCTCCCAAGAACGAGGTGAAGGCTCGTTCACACCTGCGACTAGTACCTGTCGCGCGACCAAGTTATTTGAAAAGCAACTGCTCGCAAATGGCCGTTTTCCTAGCAAAGCGACTGCTTTTGCTCAATGGCTCGCTGCTCGATTTTTCAGTCGCGCTAGTGCAGTCGCAAACCTCTCAGCCAATCACATGCGCAGGAAGAAGACATCAGTTTATTTTACCGGGCAATGGCAATGCGAGCCATATGCGACCAGACGTGAATTCTGGGTGGTGACGGATGAATGCCGCACGCAAGTGTGAACATTCTACACATCGAGTCGCTTTTTGTTCGCCAGTGTGACCGGTGCCAGTCGCAGATCTGAATGAGGCTTAAGAGGGGCACCATTCAGATTTGCTTTGATAAAGAATATAGCGTGAAGGGCCGAGTCTTCAGTCCAGGATGCTGGTCCTCGACTGAAGACCTATGCGCTTGATCAAATTGCCAATACTACCTCAAGGCATACGTTATACCAAATGTTTTGAGTAGATTAGGATGTGCACAAGCATGGGATGTCCCAACTGCTATGGAACAGCCAACGACGATGTCAAGCAATGACTCTGGTCCTCTTCTGCAACAGTCCACTTCAGGGCCATCTATACTAAGCCCTCCAGACTCTCGTCGTACGCCTAGAGAGTCCCCCCGTAACGAGACCACAGCAGGAGATGTAGGCTCTCTTTGCGTTCGATCACGCAACAGACAACATTGCCTTCGCATGATACCTTAAGCATGCTTAGGCCACAGGACATCGTATTAAATTAATGCTTCAGTCACCCTCACATCCCTAGGTTTTGAAACATATCGAATTGGAGGAAGTTGATAACAGTTATAGATGCACATCAATACTGCCAACTGCATCTTCCAGCGTTGAAGTTCACAAGAGTCTTGACAGCAGATATGATATAGTGGAACATTCCAACAGCCCCTTTCAAAGGTGACGTCACCCGTACTCACCATCACGCGCTGAATCCATTTGCCATCCTGATGCAATAATTCAGCTATAGAGTACACCGCAACGAAGAACTTTGAACAAATACAAGCTTACAAGGATGGTGGTGGTGGTGAAACTTTATTGCCCAAAAAGGGGTCCTGATGGACACCCGGCTAGGTGCCAGGTGCAGAGGGCATCTTCCACGTTGGGACAGAGAGCCGGAAGCTCTCCGCCGCCTCACGGGCCTTCTGGACAGCTCGAAGTTGATCTTCTAGTGAAGCACTTTTCAGCACTGTGTCCCACTTTTCCTTGTTCTTCGTGTAAGTGTGACTCGATGCACAACCACATAGCATATGATTCAAGTCTACACGTTCACGACACTGTTCACATACATGTTGTCCGTCGTAGTCTGGGTCGATATGCTTCATTCGCCAGGGGTTGGGGTATGAGTTAGTCTGGAGCAAGCGTAACGTTACCGACTGGCTGCGCGTTAATTTCTTATTTGGGAGGGGAAACCATCGCCGGCCTAGATAAAAGTGCTTACAAGGATGCATGTAAGGCCATATACGCTCTCATGTGATCAGTATGCACCAATCGCTGTACAGAATTAAGAAACTGAAGACGTCGTGCTGAGAATGCCGTAACCATTGACACTACGGCACGGTAAATGTAACTGCTAGCGAAGCTTCCATAGACGCCCATATTTTCAGAAAATGGCGGCTTATCAGCTGCTCATGGGACTTAGCGCCATCTGTGTAACGAGGTAATACTTCCGGCACAGCAAAAAAAAATAAGCGGATGTGACGCCATATTGGTAAAAGGTGATGTCATTCGGTTCGCACTAGCGCGATATGTGACCAAAAATAGTTTTCGTAGACCTCGGATTGCTAAAGACACACCAAGGCGAGCCTTTGGCGAGTGTCGTTCAAGTCATCGCCAGCTAAACTAATATCGACCCATGACTATAGACAGTGCTGGTTAATCCTACTGCCGTTTAATTCTTCGTGGTTTTACTAGGAAACTTATTGGTGGAACTTCTATTCTGCGTTCGAGGCATTTTCCACAGCTGGATTAACTAGCAGCGTACGCCGCAAATTTGCAGCGTTGCTTATTTGTTTCACACACACGCAAGTGCCTTAAAGTGCGCATTATTTGCCTGTGTGTCAGTTTTAACAAGAAGCAATGATTCCTAGTCATGCCAAAATTATGAAATTTAAGTTTTATTCAATGATCGCAATTACGCAATTTTGCAACATTGTTTACAACGAGCACCAAGCGTGGTAGTAAGCACAAATGTTGCGTCCACACTTCGTGCAATATGTTTCGCATTATACTCCAATAATTTACCTTTACATGTAACGTATACCACAGACATAATAATTGTAGCGTGGTAGATAACTGAGCCATCTGCTCTCCGATAACAGGAATAATACTAGGAGCTGCGTGTTCACGAAGGAAACTGTGCCGCAGGAATACTGATTCATGAATATCACGGAAGAACACTACTCCTAACCGTTGCCCCGGTCTCTTATCTAGAAGACAAGAGTCGCTAGGCGTACGTGTGTTGCTATTGCATTCTTGCAGAGCACATCGTTTCCATGGGTACTGAGGCAAGCGTTCGGCGTTCATTTTTATCCGCTTCCTCCCATTCCCCGTTGGACACTGTCCTCAACACGTACCGAAAGGCACCTCAGAACTCCGCGCACAGCCAAAATTTTCTCACCACAATGATTCAGAGAACGCATAAAAATACGGAACACCAGAAGAAATAAGGGTTACGTGCCGTCGCAGACTAACTGGACTAAGTTTACGAGCGCGCCTTTCTATACACCGCAAGGGCTGCACTGAATAATAATGGCGTGCACACCTCTTCAGAGGGCGCTAGGAAAAAGGTTTTTCGTAACATTTAAACAACGTCATAAATTCTTTCCGTATTACTTGCACAAAATATTGTTCGGGAAGAAAATGCGTAATTTGTCAAACATTAGGATTCCTTCCCACTTGAATAAAACTTGGCTTTTCGCTATTAGTGCTTCTTCCCTCCACACCTAGTCAGGCTTCCATCGCAGCACCCAGAAAGCCCCTTTGTGATGTCGTGGCAGTCAGTGGCGCAGCCAGGGGTGGGAGGGGGTTTAACCTCCCCCTCCCCCGAAATTTTTCGATTTTGCATGTGCATATCTATACGCTCACATACAAACGCACGCACGAACATACAAAAAGGATGGTTGTACCTCCCCCCCCCCCCCCCGAAAAAAATGTCTGGCTACGCTTCTGCTGGCAATGAGCTCTGAACCGCTTTTCGCCCGAAGCTTCGCGACCTAGAACACATAAGTAGGTTGCGCGAAAAAAAACCCGGACGAAGAGGAGTACACAGGACGTCCTGTGTACTCCTCTTCGTCCGGGTTTTTTTCGCGCAACCTAATTATGTGTTCAAGATTGCACCAACTAGCCCAAATGAAAGCTTTACTGCTTCGCGACCTGTTTGGATCGACCTTGATTATGGTGTCTCTTATCAGCGAGAAGCAACGACATCAGTAATAGGATAAGAAGCTCAACACCGTTCCCCTGAACAAATCATTGCGCAGATAGCGCTGACACGGTGTGCGAGTCTTTACGTGAAAATCGTAGCAGATCCATCGTTTCTTGTGCGCTTGCTTATGGCATGCCGCAGGTCTCCTTACTTCGCATCGCTATCAGGCGCTACCATCTCAACAGTCAGTGCTCCTGCGTTGTTAATGAAGAATTGGAATGGTTTACACGGGTGCTGCTGCATTTCGCCGTCGATAGGCGGCCGCCATTGCCGGAACTCAAACCCGCATCCTTTAGCTAAGCAGCCCCGCCGACTTGCTTGATAAACGCCATTGCCTGAGCACTCCGGAACATGGCTATTACGCGTCGATATTTTGCCTATTCGCCCTTTCTGGTCATCGGTGATTTGTGCGACTTCTTTTCTATTGCAACTGAGCCGCTAAGACGCCAAATATTTCGACGTATCTGAAGACCACGTCGTGGAACAGTGAGCAACACTGATATACCCATGATTTTGATGTACACACCAAATACTCACATTGCAGAGTGCTTGATCGTTAAGCTACGACGCTGGTTATTTGAAATCACTGCGCAATATTGACGTAGGAAATCGCTCAATAAACACTTTCAGATATAGTGACCATGCTGTACACCAATAATTTGAAGAGCATTGTATGTTGAAAAATAAAGTTTGCAGCCTCGAAAGAACGAAAATGAGCGAAAACTTGCAAGTAATTCAGAACAGCACTTTATTTCGAACTGCAGAAGACCGTGAGCCGAATAATCTGATGTAATTGCTTCGCAATGCAAAGCAGTGAAAATTTGGATAACCGGAATTGCTAAAAATGTAACGGGAAAAAGTCATGGCTACAGATAAGGAAGCAGTAGCCACGTCAACAAAAGTTCTATACATTGCCACACGACGCGCACTCTAGAAAAAAAAATAACTGAAAAAAAACAGTTTACGCAGTACAGTAAAACCTCGGTGATACGATCACGGCTCGTACGAATTTCGGGGTGATACGAATTTTTCTGTGGTCCCAACCAAGGTCCATTAGCCTGCAGTGTATTGGAGAACGGTTGTTGTGAGCCGATTTGCCCCCCGCGACGTTTGATACGAACGTACGCTAGCGCACAGTTACGAACGGGCGCCGCCGCGGAAGACTCGGCAGTCATGCGCGGGCGCGGGCATGCACGTTGCGCGACCATCAACGGTGCGTAGTTGCCTCCGAGACAGTGCGCGCGAATCTTGGAGGCCTTTACGCGCCTTTGCGTTTAGATTACAAATGACGTTGACGTCGCGATTTTTTTCCCCGACGCGTTGACGCGTGCTCCTGTGCTCGAGGCAGCAGTGTCTTTGTACTCTGTTAACACGTGCTTGCCACGTCGATGCAAGCCATGTCCCCGCAATCACACGTTTTATGAAACAAGACTGAAACTTGGGCTGTGGGTCCGTCATTAAGTCCCATGAAAGGTGGACGAAGACCCCAAGAGACGAAGCGGCCGGTCTTGGCGAAGGAGCTTAGCCTCTTATCTATCGTGTGCAATACGCTTTTTAAGTCACTTTCGCCGCAGTACTTTGTTGTCATGCAAAAAAGCGTAGTAAGATTAGGAAGGGGCTACTAGCGGTCACGGGGCACAACACATCTGGTCCATTAATTACACACGCGCGCATGCACCGTATATTTACGAGTACAAGTATGATCGTTGACGTCTAAAAACTTTACCGGCAATCATTCAGAGCTGTTCATGACGTCGCTGCGGCCCTGAGAAACACTAAATCAATACGTATGCCAACTTTCTTTTGTTGCATACTAATTTTCCATGTTTTCTGGTGATATACGAACTTCGGATGATACGAATATTTTTGGTAAGCACGCGAGATTCGTATCACCGAGGTTTTACTGTATTCTTCTGCCCTTTATCATAAGCACCGGAGGGAGTACGTTGATCCATTGATAGTGCATATATCATGCTTAGGAAGAGCATAAAAGATTGCAAAAGACATACGCGAGAAAGATCTTGCAGGGATTCAGCCAATTTGTCAAATTGTTAAAAGGAACAAACATGGTCATAGCACTTGTCAGTACAAGGTACCAGAAGCTAAAAGTGGTTCGGCAATGTCAATCCAACACGCAGTACGCACCGAATAAGCACCGGTGGCTTGGTCTCTGTACTCTCAATGTTGATCGGCGAAATTGCATTCCATAGGCAGTGGAATTCCAACAGGCGGCAGTTACCTACTGGTGTGATACAGTTCAGTACAAGCCCGTCCGTTCGTTCTGCGTAGCAAATGTGCTACGCTAGTGCTTGCCGAGGTCGCCAGTGAACGATAGCCCAGCACAAAAAAGTTTCGAAGCCTCCACAGATTTCCCCTAGCTTCATGCATGCTCACACGTCTTCAGACGGACCGTACAACTCTGGTATAGCGTCCTCCTCAATCATTACATTACGTCGATGCTGCAACGAATCGTAATCTTGTCAGTCGGGGTGGCGCAACTGGACCCAAGCCTGCGGGAGCCGCGGGAACGACCGTACGACCGATGACGAACCTTTTTGCACGCGGCGTTCAGCGTGAGCGCTGAAGAGCCTTCGGTGAAGGTCAGAGACCTTCGTCTTGCGCTCGGCCGTGGACGGCCGCCCGCTTGATGGCCGTGCAAGTTGTCGGCGGCGTTGTGGACGGAGTCGGAGCCTCTCAACAGCGGAGGATACTGGTTGTCTTCATGATCTGGTGAGCAAGAGGAATTGAAGCAGCCCATGGTTGAAAGCGTATGCAGTTTCGGGAGGAGAGACAGAAAGGATCCGGAGTATATGTCCGCAGAAAAGGGGAGTTTCTCCGAATCGTGAATGGCGCCTGCTTCCAATGTTTCGCTTCAGAATCTGTTCTTCGTTGGCCCTGCGATCACCGGCGCTTCATCAGCAGACGGCGGGAACGTTCTTTAACAGCTGCGCGACACTTCTGTTTTCTCCGTGCCGTGCCATGCCAAAAAGTGGTCGCTATTGCAAGGAACTCCAAATTTCTAAAAAACGTGCGTTATTGTCGTCATTAGATTTGGCGTATTGAAGGTTCGCTGAAGAATATGTAAAAGCCTGCTTATGGCAGCAAATAAACGGCTCATGCACGAAGCGTGTTGAAACCAGAAAAAAAAAGCGTGGATGACGAACTCGGATAAGTTAGATCATGCGCAAAGGAAATATTCAGAGCACGGAAGTTCTGTCGAAAAAAAAGATATTAATAAACATACCACTTGCCCGCAACGTGCAAGAGCGCGTTCTGAGGGACCGCAATAAAGTTTGTTCATCCTTCAATTATCCGTCATGCCACTTGCTATATATTTACCAGCGAAACTGGTTAGCAAATCGTTCCTTGTCCTACGAACCAAAAAACTATCATCATCATAAACGGGTATGTGCCACAGAAATTGGGTAAATCCCACTACTCACTACTGGTCCAGTAAAAATGATGAAGGCAACAGTTGGCCCAACAACAAGGTGATGCAGTTAACTAACCAGGCTAGTGTTCCCGACTAGCACGGTAATATTCACACATCGCTGTACGGAGCCTTCGGCAGCATGGTTGAATTAAGTGAAGAAAGCGCTGCCGCGATGTCTTGCCACCCGGGCCGCCTGTACAAATCAGCGACAACGCAACCGAGTGATTCCACGACAACGCATTGACTATCACTAGGACAGGAGAAGTTTGACGGGCCTTTAGAATTTACGCCTTCCGGAAGATATCCTGTGATTGCACGTTTTTCGGGAGTTCCACGACATCTCGGGTGCCTTGTTTATCGCTCTTAAATGAGCAAACATCCTGGGGCTGTCATACGGCCTGCTTGCGCAGTTATCCAACTGCCACACACTACACCAGGCATGTGGGATGATTTCTGCCGAAGTCTTATTGACTTATAACGACACCTCGTGGACTTTGAGCACCTAACAGCGGCACTTCATAACGAACCTTCTCAATAGAGAAACTGACAGCCGATTCCACCGCGTGTCTGTCATTACACGTCATACAGGGCTGACTATCGCAGACTTTGCAACCATGTTTTTAAGCACTTTCAGCTGTGCGTTTCTGGAAAAACGCCACTGACGCCGAACTCACGACTTGGATGTGGTAAATCCCCTTGTGGCGCGTATTTGAATTTGAGTGCAGTTTTAATTTGAATTTTATTTAGACAGTCCTTGCCAGGGATGAAGTGGCTAAAGGCAGATGGAACTGCCTGGCAAAGGCCCCCCTACCCATACATTTCCTCGGGAGTGGAAAACTACGTAAACATAATGGAACAGTACAGATACAAGAAAAGAAAGTCCGAATATCTGTAACAGGCAATCAAATACACAAAAATAAGATGGTTACGTTTTCTGCATACTGTAGTAGTGCGTATAAAGGAAATATTTACACAAGCAATAACATTAATCAATGTTACGAAAACAGTCTACGAGAAATGGGAAAAGATGCTTTAGAGTAAATACTCATTATTAAGACCACAAGGAAAGTTGCATACAGTAAAAAGAAGTGTTAAGAGTTAAGCAAATGGTAGTCTTTAATCTTTTTCCTGAGGCTGTATGCCGAACTGCAATCCTGAATCATATTAGCGATTTCTCGATTTTTATTTAGAAAATGTGGCATTAATTAGGCGAGTGTCTGAGTACCATATTTGGTTCTGAACATTGGTGTTCTAATTCGATTTTGCCTTAGGTGATATTGTGAATTGTTAGTTAACGAAGATGAGGACAGCGTGTGCGGGTCATGCAAAATTTGCCTATTTGTATGCGTAGCAATAACCGATCTATTGTAAGTATGTTCAGCATTTGAAGGGGATTATGCTGTGTGGCCATTTCTTTTAAGGTTTTCTATGCAACGCACTGCTCTTTTTTGTAAAATTATTAACCTACCGAAATCTGTCTTGCTGGTGCTACCCCAGATAGTAGAGAGTGGTGTAAACGAGAATGAACAATGGCGTGATATAACTGTAGTTTCAACCAATTTCGCACCAAGGCTCTAATATTGTACAATATCGAAATTGACGTGCACATACTTGCATGGAGCTTGTTTACCTGAGGTGTCAAGCTCATGTTCTTTCCAAAAAAAATATATAGACACCTAGAAATTTATATGTAGGAATCCCTCCGAGAGTGTAGTTGATAATATAATACAGGTGGTATAGTCGTCAGACTTATTGCGGCTTTTGAAAATAATATACTTAGATGTTTCTTTTTTACATTTAGTTGAAGTTAGTTTACATGTAACCAGTTTGATAGTTCAATTATGATCGCTTGCCTGCAAATGTGTCGAATTCGCTCAAGATAATTCCCGAGCACTCTATATTACAATGCACGAAATAAAATGAAGCATCATGTTTTGAATGCGAAGCATTTCTTGGCGAACCTCAGGCACTTTGGCCGTTTCTATCTACGTATCTATCTATCTATCTATCTATCTATCCAGCCGCCTACATCTGGGTGCTCTGCTGGTCGTCTCCATAACTTGTATTATACCAAAATTGGCATATCAGGGGATCAGTGTATGACGAACACGATTCACTGGTCGTGACATGAATAACGCAAAATACTTGCCACCCACGTCATGAAACCATTTCTCTCAGTCACATGTGGCACATGCCCGTAAACCAGAGTTGATTTTATGCGGGTATGTGCCACAGGTGATACAAAGTTTCAACTAACACAGTAACCGCAACCACACACATTGACAAGCAAGGAAAGTGATAATAATAATTGTAGGGGTTTTATGTCCCAAAACCACGATATAATTATGAGACGCCGTAGCGAAGGGCTCCCGAAATTTTCACCATCGGGTATTCTTTAATGTGTACCGAGATCGTACAGTACACGGGCATCTAGCATTTCGCCGCCATTGAAATGCGACCGCCACGGCCGGGATCGAACCCGGGACCTTTGGGTCAGCAGCCGAGCACCGTAACCGCTACACCACCGCGGCGGACGCAGGGAAAGTGAGGAAGCTGAAGACAGAACACCCTCGGAAGACTCTCCACTACCATTCACTCGTCCACGTGGTCCGCAATGTGGACCACGTGGATTAAGCATAAACCGGGGACAATGCTTCCTGCAATAAATCTGCTGAGAGAACCAGGCCTCTCATCATTACCGGTGACTTCAACATTGCTTTATCAAGACCAACAACGCTTGGTCCTTATACTGCGTGAAAGACGGCTTGGATGTGGACAGGGCATCAAAGACCTCGCTGCCACGTCCATGACAGGAGGCATCATAGATCGTTTCATCGTAAGAGGCATCCAAGATTTCCACCAGCTTTACATACCTCGCACTTCACTACACTTAGACCCCCCGTAACCGCGATCACGAAAGGATCCGAATAACAAGTCCGGTCCAGCTGCTGGTGCTCACTGATAACGGTGACGATGACCTTGTTCAAGAACTGTCAAGAACCCCTTCCACACATGCGCACGGGTTCGTGAAACGTGCGTGCGTTCTCCATCGAAACAGACAAGTGCAAGCATAACAACTGTAACTGTGACTATAACGTACGGGCAGTGAGCCTGCGCGTGCCACTCGGCTTTGTATGAAGCTTCGAATGAAGCTTCGTTGCGAGCAACGCCTGTCCTGTGCATCTGTGTTCCTTCTTTGTCCTGTTCGGTTTCACGCTATCCAGTACTGAAGAACATAAGCACCACATATCAGCTTACCGCGTCTGATGTTGGTAACAACCATGTTGCTGTTGGTATCGTTATGGAACTCTAAGCAACTGGTTATACAATACATATGCGACTCTTCAACATATTAGTGTGCGTATACCACTTCCACATTTCTCTAGCGTCATTCCGTAACGTTTCGAACAATGTGAAAAATTACGCCACAGTCACCATAACGCGCATGCTTCGCATAACATCGATTTCTATGGTACGTGGGATCTGCCGCGATTTTTTCTGCGCGCGTTTTATTAATTAATCGTAGTTGGCTTGTGATTAAATATTTCAATAATCTGTGCTCGCTGATCGTCTATATTTACACGAAAAAAAATTTACTTGCAGGCTCGAAATGCATACGAAGAATGTAATTGGTTATGTTCAATTAGAGCACAGAAAAATAATACCTTTGTCGTTGTTCTTGGAACATGGTACGTCGACCCAGCCATCTGACATTGTAGTAGCTTCAACAAAATGGTCAGCTTCAGTCATACCCAACACATTCAGCTTAACGAGAGACACGGTAGTTATGCAGAAGGCAGAATTAATCCTATCCTCAATGTGTCTTGCTCTGTCATCGCCACTAGTCAGAAGAACTTGAAAAAACAAGACGTGTCCTTATATCTGGGCGTTGCGCCTCAAGGAAACGTTGCAGGAAGACTTGATGAATGACTGATGAGAAGCCGGTTTTGTGGGCGTCGTCAGCACAATAGACACTAAAAAACTCATAGTGTGTGTGCACGCCGGAGTTATTGTCGTATTATGACACGTCTGTCACCGTTCTGCTAGATCTGCCCAGGATCCGGCCTGTCGATGGTGTGAGCATCATATCGCTGGCTCGTGGTTGTTGTGTGACGAGGCAAATACTGTGCAATGTATAGAATGATCGCCCTATATCGCGGCGAAACTCTCACCGGTCGCTACGTCACGCGACCCTGTTTACTACCATACGGACGCCTTAAACCATGATGCGGCGGGTATATGCCAGAAAACTGATGCACAATACTCAGGGACTGAAACAGGCCAATTTAGGGCTAAACGACGCACATATTTTCGGTTCCACCGTCTTCACTTCGAGTCATATCGGCGTAATTTTGACTCGAACGTGTAGATCAAAGCCAACATTATCTTTAGAGACCAAATTGGTCGCGACGAGACGTGATTATCTCGAGAAATTGCGCATATACGTCGTGACACTAAGAAATTTGGTGTCTTGTTTGAATTCGTCAGTACTGTACACAGCCGTCGACTGTTAGAGGGAACATCGGTGCGCGTGGCGGCCGTTCGGCGCTAAACCGGTCGGTGGCTAGAATGAGCTTCGCACAGGCGCAAGACGCGCCGTTTTGGTTGCGCTTTTAATCTGCCGCTACCGTTTGTTATCTGCTGAGCGCTCCGAATCATTGTGAAGCGCACCGTTTGCGCTACGAAACAGCATCGCGTACGGTGCTCAGAGTGCCTGCGCGAAACTGGCTGCAGCCGCCTGCGGCGCCGAGCGTCCGCCACGCGCACTGATGTTACCTTTAACCGTGGACCGCCACGTGCATTGAAAACGTCGTGCATTCTCGTACGGCTCTATTATCGCGTTATGAAGAACCTTTTACCTCACATGCCTCGGCCCCTGGTGGCGATGAATGTCCTGCTTCATGAGTCATACCAGAACTGTTTCACAGGCATGCTTCCATACGCCCACGAAAGAGAATTTTCACTCGCAACCAACGACGCGGACGCCAACACCGGTATTTATGCGAACTGAGCTCTTTAGCGCTCTCGTGTTAAAATGTCAGCGCACCTGTACTAAGTCGATGCATCAATTTCTCTCTTTCAGTTTCTCTCTCTCTCTCTCTGTGTACTCGTTCTACCCTGCTCCTTTTCCTTCTCCTCCCCATCACTTCCCTTTCCCACCCCCTTTTTATACTATACAATATAAGGCTACGCAATGCTATGACATGCCATTCTAGCGCGCCTGGATAGCCGAGTGCTTACGACGCTCGCCTTGGGATCGTGGGGACGCCGAATCAATTCCAACCTCGCAATTTTTTTTCCACCATGAATTTCTGTCTTTATCTATCTTTCTTTCTCTCTGTTATCGTTCTCTCGCTCATCAGAATTATTGCATCCCACGCCGGACAAATGGCGAACATTTTCTGGGAGCGAAGAGGAAGGGGAAGGGGATGACGAAGATGACGAAGACAGTGCGTGCCGATTCATGATGACGATAATTTCTATCTACGACACTCGGCAAACCTCGACCATTACAGCTCTGCTGGGAAATGGTGCAGGAGGGCATCAGATTTATTACACGCAACTAAATGCGAAGCATTTCTTAGCCAACCTCAGACACTTTGGCCGTTTCTATCTACGTGTCTATCGATCTGTCTATGCACCTATCTAGCCGCCTACGTCTGGGCGCTCTCCTAGTCGTCTCCATAGGTTGTAATATACCGAAATTCGCATAGCAGAGCATCCGTTCATGAATAACGTGATTCACTGGTCATGCCGTGAGCAACGCAACATACATGTCGCGTATTTCATAAACCCTTTCTCTCAGTCACGTGTGGCACATACCCGCATACCAGAGTTCATGTTATGCGGGTATGTGCCACAGGTGATACAGAGTCTCTATCAACACAGTAACCGCGAACACACACATGGACACGCGAGGAAAGTGATAATAAGAATTGTTGGGGTTTTACATCCCAAAACCAAGATATCATGATGAGAGACACCGTAGTGGAGGGCTCCGAAATTTTTCACCATTGTTCCAGTGTTCTTTAGCCAGTGTTTAACCAGTGTTCACCAGTGTACTTTAACGTGCACTGACACCGCACAGTACACAGGCATTTATCATTTCGCCTCTATCAAAATGCAACCGCCGCGGCTGCGATCGAACCAGCGACCTTCAGCTCGGCAGCCGAGCATCGTAACCGCTATACTACATCAGCGGACGCAAAGAAAGTGACGGAGCTGAAAGCGGCCCTGCAACAACTTTCTGAGTTATATTAGAATAGTCTCATTATTGACGAATGACTCTTCACGAGTCATATGCCGCAAAAATTTTTCGAATCCGTCAAGTCTAAGTGGTGTTACCAAATTAGAGAAATCACGTTCCGCAGCTTTCGCCCTCCACTCTACGCCGCGAGCGCGCGGAAAGCTAGGCAGCGAGTCGAGGGAGGGAGCGCAGAGTAGCGAGGCTCTGCCCAAGAGCGCCGGCGGAATTTTTTTCTTCATTTTTTCTCTCTGACATCTGGGCGCAACCACGTGGTCTGTGCCACCACTTCCGATCGGCTTGCGTCGTTCTCGTCGAGCGGAGCCGACCGCACTGTGTATCGTGCGTGCTTGAAAACTGCGCGTCGGTTTGGTAATGTTGGGTGTGCACCTCGAACGCCGTAGTGTTTTCATCGCTCTGCCAACCATGGAAGCAAACCTACGCCCTCGTTTGGAACGAATGACAGCTGAGATCGGTTTCGGCCCATATTCCGATACACCGCCTCGTAAGACGGCACTGGCAGACGACCCCGAAGTGCCGCCATTACCGGACGCCAGCATTGTTATCGGAGACATGCTGCACCCCTGCCTCGTTCGGTCGTGAGAACCTGCCGACGATGCAGTTCCCAGCTGACGAGGCAACACTCGAACGGCTGCCACTCTCAACGGCAACCGGCGATGGTCAAAAGCACAGAAATATTCACGTTTTCGGCACTGCGCATGGCGAAGAAAACGGAACCACGTAACTACGAGCAGACGAGCTATCGGTGGGACCGGAAGTGCTAATATTAATGTTTGTTCGGTCTTTTTAACGCGATAACAGAATATAAACATACATATTATCTACTTATTGAGCTCAAAATTAACAATGAAAGTAATAATGAGGGTGTTATCGTGATTATAACATCAGCAATGGTGGAACTGCCGACAATCGCGTCATATTTTGCGGACTAATACATACATCATTTCTCGAGAGAAGAGGGAGCGATTTTCAGCTGAATTTGAGAATTTATTGTAAATTCCAGGCCGTGCGCATCGCTATAATATTTGGCTCGCGTGTTCTCGGGAGCCTCGACTACCGATCGGCATCGCTTTTTGAGCATGCTCGAAAAGTGTTGCAGGGCTCCTTGAAGACAAAACAGGCAAAAGCCGAGGTTTATGCCTCCTACAATAACTCTACCCAGAGGACCATGCCCCCCATCATTACGGGAGGCAACCCCTGCTTCTCACGCTGCATGAAAGACAGCTTGGATGTGAACAGGCCATAACAAGACCTCGTTGCCAGGCCCAGGACAGGAGGCATTATAGATCATTTCTTCCCAAGAGGTATCAACTATTTCCACCGGCTCTACTATACCTTGCACTTCACTACACTTAGACCCCTCGTAGCAAAGATCACAAACGAATTCGACAACATGTCCTGTCCAGCTGCTGGTGCTCAGGGTGATAATGACCTTGTTTAAGAACAGTCAAGGACCCCTTCCACTCATGCACAATAGTTCATGAAACGCGCGTGCTTTCCGCGTCATAACAGACAAGTACAAGCATAGCTGCAACAACTGCAACTGTGACTGTAACGTACGTGCAGTGCGCCTGCGCGTGCCACACGGCTGTCTACATATGTAGAGAAATTTTTCTCAATAAAGCTTAGTTCAAAGAATGGCCTCTCTTGTGCATCTGTGTTCCTTCTTTTTCCTGTTCAAACTCGTGCTATCTAGTACTTCAGAATATAAACACTACATAGCAGCTTACCGCGTCTGGTGTTGGTAACAGCCATGTTGCTGTTGGCACCGTTGCGCAACTGTAAACAACTGGTTAAATAACGCATGTGCGACTCTTCAACATATGTGTGCGTATACCGTTTGCACATTTCTCTAGCGTCATTTCGTCATGTTTCGCTCAATGTGAAAAATTACGCGACAGTCACGTCCCCGCCCATTCTTCGCATAACATCGATACCCACGGTACGTGGGATCTGTCGAATGTTTATATCAAATCTCTATTTATGCGACAGTCACCAAATTCAACAACAATGAAAGCATCGGATTGCAGCAAGGGCAATTCACGGGCGTATTTCGTGCCACGCAGGATTCTAAGTCTGCAACGAAGACAGTATGGTAGCAAGAAGACACCAAAATTGAGAGAAATAATAGCAGCTCGTGTGCCGGCATCGCACTTCATCATGTTATCCAAGCCCAAGTGCACAGTTTAGGTAGACATGTCAGTAATGCGTATGCAATATTTGGAAGTTTCGGCCACACTGAAAAAGAATTAGTCGATAATAGATCAACTTGATGCTCTAATTCCGAGATTTCCTTGATCTACACCGTTATCGAATAGACCCAGAAGAGTTGCAATCCGGAACATTTCCCAGTACGCTACCTTGACATAAAGGCTCACCGCGTCCATATGATAATGAAGCTTCTTAAAGAGCTGGCACCTTTAAAAGTAACGTGTATGTTTTCTTATACACGCATCTCAAGCCCATTCACAGTAGAATAAATGTTGAAGTTACTACATGCCTCACACTAGTTTGTTATCTGCACTTCAGTTTCGATGAGTCATAAAGAAGCGTTTGTATAGCGCGCTCGTTGCCAAAATACATCTTTTTAGTATTCGATGCCACCTAAATACTGCGTACAATTATGCAGCCATAGCGTGGTCACTGCCGACAGTGCACTCAGCAAGCGGGTATCCCGGATGTTCTCCTATCTCAATTGTTCGAAGGCCATTTCACTTCGCACAAGGACGACAGGTGGTGCGAACGTGGAGCAATAAAAACGCACCGTCGGCCACCCAACGTCTCGACGTCTGTAAGATCCACGGTCGTCCTCCTGTTCCACACAGCCGACGACAAGCCGTTGTAGTCGCCGTTCCGTTCCCAACCTGTGTCACGGTCTGGACAAATCGACGGTTTTCCTCGTGCTTCAAAAGACTTCGGAAGGTCTTCACGTCCGTCGAAACAACACCTTACAACATCACGAAGACCATTTTCTTCAGCTAGACAGTACTGCCGAGAGTTCAAAGGGCACGGTGATTTCGTCGCTGTTGGGGCCTCACACTGTTCACTTCTTCTTCTACGTTCTATTGGCTCCACTGGCTACTTCCCAAGCACAAAACTTCAAGAATTTAAGCCTTCGAGCATTCTTCACTCGATACCTTTTCACTTGGTTCATTGTTCGAATCCAGAGTTCACCGCATGATGTGATTACCCTTGATTCACACGGAAAGTTGGCTCAGCTAGAGAAGGGTAGTGGGATGTAGGGTGAAAACACCGCAAAAAAAAATGTTCCCAACCCCTCAAACAGAAACTTAACAAGTCAAACTTAACAATGCCCTGCAATGGAGGACTACAGGGCGTAACAACGGGCATTTTCGTATACATCCTCCACATGTATACAGCCTCCGAGGCCGGGTTTTAGCCCGCCAAGTGGGTACGAGCAGCGCAATGCCCAAGCCACTCGACCACCCCGGTGGTTAGTAATGTAGGTTTTTTGGGCCCTTATATATCGGCTGGTACAGAACGGTAACGACGACGAAGAGGAAGTTGATTATGGTGCTGATGATGATGATGATAAATTTCATGAAAACGAAGCACAGAAGAAGAAATTGATGGTGATGATTGTGAAGAAGAAGTCGGAAATGAATATGTTGAAAGAAAAGGGGGCAGATGATAAGTAAGGGAGTAAGAACTTTATAGTGGTCCAAAAGTCGCAGAATGATGAACTTGACACTGCTGCTGTTGATGATGATGAAGAAGCGGAATACAAACAACAAGTCAATCAAACTGAAGAAGAAGAAGAACAAAAAGAAGAAAAAACAAAAAGGTGGACAAGCAACCTGTAAATGCTGTTGAGCACGCGGAGGAGCCGCTTCCGCGTTCTAGGTTCGCCATTAGTGTTTTTGTTGTTGTTATTTTCTTATAATTTTGGTACTTTGATTATCACTTCAATTAGCGCGCATATTTTCGAGTTCGTCGTAGCGAGTGTGAGCCACATATGCTTCAAGATGAAGTAGTTTACTAACCAGGCTATGTTCCCGACGATAATGGTAACATTCATAAAGCGCTATCTGGAGCCTTCGGCAACACGAGTGAATTCCAGCAAAGAAAGCGCTGCCGTGATGTCTCGCCAGCAGGGCCGTCTGACAAATCAGCGACAACGCAACCGAGTGATTTCACGACATCGCATTGACTATCACTCGGACAGGATAAGCTTGATGGGTCTTTTTATTTTAGGCCTTCTAGAAGATGTCCTGTGATTGGGCGCTATTCGGCAGTTCGGCAACATCTCGGATGCCTCGATAGACCAGGCATGTGCAAGGGTCTCTGGCCAAGTCTTATTGACTTATAACGAGAGCTTGTGGACTTTCAGCACCTAACAGCGGCACTTCATAATGAGCCTTCTCAAGAGAGAAACTGTCAGCCGATTCCACCACGTGCCTGCCATTAACGCCGTACAGGGCTGACTGTTGCAGACTTAAGAAGCATGTTTTGAAGTACTTTCAGCTGTGCGCATCTGTAAAAACGCCAATGACGCGGAAATCGCCACTTAGCTCTGGTATATCCCCTTGTGGCGCGAAATATTATCGGCTCCCTACAAATGTGTCGAATTCGCAGAAGATAATTCCCAAGCAATGTATATTATATTCCATCAGATAAAATAAAGCGGTATGTTTTTCTGCGCGAGTTGTAATAATTAATCATACTTGGCTTGTGAATAAATATTTAAATATTCTGTACTCACTCATGGTGTATATTAACACACAAAAAATTAAACTGTAGTCTCGAAATGCATACGCAGATCGTTATAGGTTGCTTTCAATTAGAGCAAAGAACCCGCGTGGGCGCTGCATACTTCCGTTGCCCCAAGGAACAGTGGCGACGCAGTGAAGCGGACTTACGGGCCGGCGCTCAGGCACGCCGCGAATGCTCAACATAAAATTTTGTTTCTCGCCAAAAACAAAAAAACACTCCAATTAAACTTTCACAAATAAATCTCCTTTGTTTGCTCTTCCCAACGAGATCAAGCGGGCATTTTTACTTGGACTGCATCACCACTCTACATGTGCCTGAACGTGGAGCATTTCACACATTTTTCAATGTTTGCGCCCCTTCTAATTCGAAACTACTCGGTCATCGACTTCAATACTTTTTTGGCACACTTACTGCCAACTATCCAGCCATGTGATATAGTCCTATTTTGTCTGTAATATTCGTAGAATTTTTAAAAAATAATCAAAATGGGCGCAGAATTGCAGCATTGCTTCACCACAAAGCACATCGTGAGACAAAGTAGTGGTCATCAATGGGTGATAATAAGATAGTGCCATTCCTTTTCAAGTAAACAGCAGATATTTAAGGCGTTCCGTAAAGTATTGTATTTTTTAGAGTATTTTTTCGCAACCTATGTTTCACCCACTACGGCAAAATTCAAATCACTGTAACAGACAAGAAAAATTTTTTTCCGAAAAATCCTTTCCGAGGGCAAATAGTGCACTGATATGAACGTCCACAATTTTTTACAATACAATTGGAGAGGGTCGAGCGCAATGTCTGGGACGTTTGGCGTGGAATGACCCAGCAGCGATCACAAACGAATTCGACAACGAGTCCTGTCCAGCTGCTGGCGCTCGCGGTGATAATGACCTTGTTCAAGAACTGTCAAGAACCCCTTCCACTCATGCACAGGAGTTCATGAAACGTGCGTGCTTTGTGCGTCATAACGGACAAGTACAAGTATAACTCTAACAACTGCAACTGTGACTGTAACGTACGTGCAGTGCTCCTGTGCGTGCCACACGGCTGTGTATATATCTAGAGAAATTTTTCTTAATGAAGCTTAGTTGGAAGAAGCGCCTGTCCTGTGCATCTGTGTTTCCTTGTCCTGTTCGAATTCGTGCTATCCAGTACTGAAGAATATATGCACTACATATCAGCTCGCCGCGGCTGGCATTAACACACATGTTGCTGTTGACATCGTTACGCAACTGTAAACAACTGGCCATATAACACATATGCGACTCTTCAACATGTGTGCGCGTATACCGCGTGCACATTTCTCTAGCGTCATTTCGTCATGTTTCGCTCAATGTGAAAAATTACGCTACAGTCACTTTCCCGCCCATGCTTCGCATAACATGGATGCCCACGGTACGTGAAATCTGCCGAATTTTGTAGCGTTAGCTACACTGGCCTAGCCGAGCCAGTTTCCAATGGATTCTCAAGAGCCGTGCTCCGCATGCGCGAGGATCAGTTATGTCACGCACGGGAGCCGGCAACTCCCGCCAGTCTGCGCTTTCCAGAGGAGTGACGTCGTAGCCTTGGCGGACGTATTGGCGCCGGCGCGCGCGCAGCTATTCGCCTTCGCTATGCAGTCGCCCTCTAACACTGCGCTGGCGCCGCTTGATAGCGCCTCTGACTGTCGTTTGCCAGTGTGGTATAGCCATGGAGAAGGAGAGCGCAAATGCTCCTCAACGGCGCAGAAGAGCGGAGAAGCTTAACTCACCGGATCCCTCAGTAGTCGCCTGGCAAAATAATTTACGTGTGCCACATAAAACTTATACCGTGTGTGTGTCATTGAAGCAGCAGTAAGCATGATAATCAAGCTAATCCTAGACAACCACGAAATCTAAGAATAATTAGCTGAACATTTCCTAACGCTACGTTATCCTGGCATAGCCGAGCTAAGCCACTGCAACATTTTTATATCAATTCTATATTTATGCGGCAGTGACCAAATTCAACAACAATGAAAGCATCGGATTACAGCATGGGCAATTCACAGGCGTATTTTGTGCCACACAGGGTTGTGCGTCGGCAACGAAGACAGTATGATAGCAATATGAAACCAAAATTCACAGAAATAATAGCAGCTTGTATGCCGGCATTGCACTTCATGTTATTCAAGGCCAAGTGCACAGTTTAGGTAGTCATGTCAGTATTGCGTACGGAATCATTGGAAGTTTGGACGGCACTGAAAAAGAATTTGTCGACAATAGATCAGCTTGATGCTCTAATTCCGAGATTGCCTTGATCTACACCGTTATCAAATAGACCAGAAGAGCTGTAATCCGGAATAATTCCCAGCACCCTACTGTAGTGTCTGAAGAGCGACCTTCAACAGTCCGAAACACGTACTCGAATCCCCTTTATTATTCAGGACACGGACATATATACAGGACAGGGACACATGCACAACGCCCCCTCTCGGGTACAAAGAACAGAACGAAACTGGAACTAAAATCACATTACAACATATTCCCTTCCTTATTTAAAGAGGTTAGTGGTGTTAGTAGGGGTTAGTGCAAATAGAGAACAGTTATATATAGGCACTACTCCGACACATAGTCCTTCGACCATGCAGGAGGTCGTCGTTCTCGCTGTGGCCGCCCTGTTGCTTGTGTGGCAGCAGTCTGCGCCGGCACAGGCTGAGACTGCACAGAATCAGACGATGTTGGGTGTACACCAGTAGGTTGTGGCACTGGCACCGCAACAGCTGGCTCAGCAGAAGGCTGCGGTGTAGGCAACCCGGCAGGAGAAGCTGGCAGAGCGGAAGACTGATGTGTTTGCACCGTTCTAGAAGTAGGCACAGAATGATAGCACGGCACAGCACACTCACCAGGAAGTGGCAGCAGCTCACTGGAACACTCACAAGGATGAAACTGGCTCCTCTGAGGAACTTTAGAAAGTTTTGAGGCGTTCCAGGTCCTACCATCTTGTAGCCGGAAGGAGGAATGCCCTTGTTTCTTCACAACTTTTGCTGGTGGTGAAAAGACACTATCTCTCTTGAAACGAATAGACGGGTTCCTGACACGAAAGAAATCACCTACTGCGATTGTAGTCTCTTTGGCAGCTCTTCGGTCCGCATATTCTTTGCTGCATTGCTGCTGTTTCTTGATCCTCTGGCGTAATCGTGAGAGCTCTTTAGCTGGATCTTCTTCAAAAGCTGGTGCTGGAAAGCCGACTACGTGCAGCCTTGTTACGGGCATCCTGCCATGCAACAACACTGCTGGCGCAACGCCGGTTGTGGCATGTGGTGTGCATCTATATACACCCAAGTACTCAGTAACAGCTTGGCGGAGCGGTTGTCGCTCCAGAAGACACACCTGTACATAGTTCTTAAGTGTTCGATTAAAACGCTCAACTTGCCCATTGGCCTGAGGATAGTACACTGAGGAATGAGACAAGCGAATGGCTCGATCGTGAAGAAATTCTTTGAATTCACGAGAAATAAATTGTGGACCATTGTCAGTGACTATTTCTTCGGGATAACCCTCTCGTGAAAATACGCCGGTTAGAAACTCCTTGACTGTGCTTGTGGACACGCTACTACAGAAATAAGCTTTGGGCCATTTGGAGTGATAATCCACGAGCGTGATTATGAACCTGTTGTTCTGAGTGACATGTTCAAGGGGGCCCACAATATCAATGCAAAGTTTTTTCCATGGTCGCTGAGGCCATTCTACAGGCTGCATGGGTGCTGGTGACGTTTTGGCAGACTTATCTGCCTCCAAGCACACACTGCAGTTGTTTACAGCTGTTTCGACTTCCTTGTCCATCCCAGGCCACCAGAACTGTTCGCGAAGTCTTGCTTTCGTGCGCGTAATGCCCTGATGCGTCTCATGCGCGGTGGCGATGATCTGGGCAGAAAGCGATGAAGGAACGACCAGCCGCTCTGCACGCAACAATAAGTCATCGACCACTGAAAGTTCTTCGCGAATGTTGAAAAATGGCTTGATCTGCTCAAGAATGCATTTGTGTGGTGGCCAAGAAGTCATCACAAAAGATTTGACCTGTTGTAAGCAGATGTCACCGAGAACAGCTTGCTTGAATTCGTCTTTAGAGATACAAGCAGGCTCGACAAGTGAGTCAATTTCATCATCTGTGGAAAGTTCAGCTTCTGGAGTAGGAATTGGTAGACGAGAAAGAGCGTCTGCTACAGTGTTTGTTGACCCTTTTTTGTACTCGACAAGAAAATTGTAGCGGAGGAGCCTAGCACCCCAGCGAGCAATACGAAGTGGACGTCGTCCTGATCCGTGTGATGCCAGCAAAAAAACCAATGCTTGATGGTCAGTTTGAAGTGTGAACTGGCGCCCCCAAAGGTAGGTATGCCACTTTTCACATGCCCAGATGCACGCAAGCGCTTCGCGTTCACCGACCGAATACTTTCGTTCCGTAGGTGATAGTGTGCGGGATGCAAAAGCTATCGTGCGCATTTCACGCCCATCTTGCTGCTGCAATACGGCTCCAAGCCCACAATCAGACGCATCAGTAGACACAATCACCGGCAGTGCTGGGTCAAACATGTGCAGTATTGTGCTAGATGAAATGAGTTCTTTGACTCTCTTGAAACTTCTGTCTGCTTCTGCTGACCAAATAAAAGGTTCATTTCGACGTAGTAAGCGCCTCATAGGTTCCACCACCTGAGCCAACCGAGGGACAAACTTGGAGTAGTACTCCACCAAACCAAGAAACGAACGTAATGTAGCTATATTTGTTGGCACTGGCGTTTTCACGATAGAATCTACCTTCTCTGGAAGTGGTGCGATACCATTGGCAGTCACCTTATGCCCAAGGAATGTCAGCTCCGGAACATCGAAAATACATTTGTTATTTAACTCCAGGCCTGCTGTGTTAATCTTCTGCAGAACAGCTTTCAGATTCAGAAGGTGCTCATGAGCTGTCTTTCCAAATACAATTACATCATCGATGTAGAAAAGGACTCCTGAACAGCCATCAATAATCGTTGCCACCAACTTTTGGAAGGCTGCAGGGGCAGAAGCCAATCCAATACACACTCTTTTGAAGCGGAATGGACTTTCATGGGTTTCAGGGTGCAAGACAACCTGATGGTATGCAGAAGCCAAGTTCAGTTTAGAAAAATGGGTAGCACCTACAAGGGCGAGAAGAAGTTCCTCTGTGTGTGGTAGTGGAAAACTATCAGGAACAATGGCCTTATTTGGCTCACGAAGGTCGACACACAATCTTATACTGTCATCCTTCTTGGCAACAACGAAAATAGGAGAAACCCATTCTGAAGCGTCAATCCGTTCTATGATATCTAAGTCCAGGAGTCTGTGAAGCTCGGCAGAAACTTGTGCCCGAAGGGAAAAGGGAAGACGGCGAAGCTTCAAGACACTGGCTCCACATCTCGACGTGTCTTAACTTTGTGGACGAATCCCTTAGCAAGGCCAAGCTCCGAAGTGAAAAGCGCAGAAAAGTCACGTTCTAGAGCTGGTGGAAGGCTTCCATAATGGCACCGTGTGTTCTTTGGACCAACTTCAGAGTGTGCCGTATTCTCAACTACACTTCCCGAAGGAGCAATGGATGTCTGGAGGCACTGCAATGTCGCACCTTCAATACATATCTTAAGTGCCTTTATTCCATCAAGGCCAATCAAAGAAGTGCCTCGATGGATAACATAGAACAGGAGCTGCGCACTCCGACCCTTGAAAATAACGTCGGCCCAGAAGCAGCCACGCACAGAGATTGCCCGTTTTGAATAATCAAGCAAGGAAACGCGCGGAGCAGGTAAGAGTGACACGTTAGGGAAACTGTCAGTGAACACTTCGTCGGAGAGAATAGAGACGGATGAACCCGAATCAACTAAAAGTGTCAACCTGATGTGGTATGTGAGTTCGTTTCGGTTTCATAAAAAGTATTTTTGCCCTTAGGGGGCGCCACCTTGTACATATATGCGCGGCACTGTATGAAATAAACCAGTTCCTGCTTGGCTACCGGCTGCTGCTGTTCTTCCTCCCGGCCGGCGCTTCGGGCGCCGTGCCCTTTGTTCTCCGGGCGTCGCGTTCGACGTCCGATACCACACCTGACATGAGCAATTTGCACATTTATGTGTACCGCATCACGTGCCGAATGAGAGACGGCCAGAACCTGCTCGGTACCATCGTGTGTCGAAGGAGCGTCGTCGAACTCAAGCTTATGGACGTCTGCTTGCGAAAACCGTTTCTGCTTACAAACGCAATGAAAGTGACCTTTACGACGGCAGAATAAGCAACGCTGGCCTAGAGCTGGGCATCGAGACCACGAAGCGTTGTGGTTCCGGGAGCCACAACGAAAACAATGTGGTGAATGAGAAGGACCACTCTGCGACGCATGTGAGACGCTATCATGCGTTGACCGACTATTCTCTGCTTTCGGACATGCACTTTCTTCAATGAGTGCTTAGCATGCGTATGTGGATGCTTCAGAACAGGCTGTACATGCGCAGAAAACTCATTCAATTCTTCGCTCGCCCGTTCAAACTGAAGTGCGACCTCAACTGCCCTAGTGAATGAAAGCGCAGAACCTTCCAGCAGGAGACGCTCGCGTACACGATTTGATGAAACGCCGGCCACAAACTGGTCTCGAAGAGCATCGTCCTCGGAAACAAAAGAACAAACGGATGCGAGCTCCCGTAACGCGGCGACAAAGTCAGCAACAGACTCGCCTGTACTTTGGTAGCGACGATGGAACCGGTGGCGTTCTACGACGACGTTGCTGGTTGACGCGAAGTGTTGCCTCAGCGCCGCTACGGCTACGTCGTAGACATTCGGTGCAGTTGGCGTCCCAGTTGCGTCGGGCTTGTCGGCAGACGCGGTTGGCGTTGTAGCTGCGTCGGCTGGTAGCGTGTTGGAAATGCGCTGTCCCTCCGTTCCAAGGCAGTGAATGAGGATGGCCCTGCGTCGCTCCGGCGAAAATTCGGTAGCTCCAGAAGCAAGCAGGTACGTCTCGAACATGCGATGCCACTGCTCCCATGGCACGGCTGGACGGCCGGGGCTGAGCAGGAATGACGGTGGCGGCGCCCACCCAGAACAGCTCATGGTAGATATGGACCCTGGTCACTCTGGCGAAAAAATAGATCTTCGGAGCACGGAAACGGTTGCGAAGCAGCATAACTTGCAGTTTAACCCGTCGCCATTGTAGTGTCTGAAGAGCGACCTTGAACAGTCCGAAACATGTACTCGAATTCCCTTTATTATTCAGGACACGGACATATATACAGGACAGGGACACATACACAACGCCCCCTCTCAGGTACAAAGAACAGAACGAAACTGGAACTAAAATCACATTACAACACCTACCTTGACATAAAGGCTCACCGCAGTCATATCATATTGAAACTTCTTAAAGAGCTGGGACCTTTAAAAGTAACGTGTATGTTTTCTTATACACGCACCAGAAGCCCGTTCTCAGTATAATTAATGTCGAAGTTACTGCATAAGACACACTAGTCCGTTATCTGCACTTCTATTTCGACGAGTCATAAAGAAGCGTTTGTATAGTGCGCCCATTGCCAAAATACATCTTCGTAGTATTCGATGCCACCTAAATACTGCGTACAATTGTGCAGGCATAGTGTGGCCACTGCTGACAGTGCACTCAACAAGCGGGTACCCCGGATGTTCTCCCATCTCAATTCTCTGATGGTCATTTCACTTCGAACAAGAATGACAGGTGGTGCGAACGTGAAGCAATAAGAAACGCACCGTCGGCCACCCAGCGTCTCGACGTCTGTGAGAATCACGGTCGTCCTCCTGTTCCACACAGCCGACGACAAGCCGTTGTAGTCGCCGTTGCGTTCCCAACCTGTGTCACGGTGTGAAGGAATGGATGCTTTTCTTCGCGCTTCACAAGACTTCAGAAGCTCTTTACATTCGTGGAAACAACGCCTTACAACATCACGAAGATTTTTTCTTCAGCTAGACAGTACTGTCAAGAGTTCAAAGGGCACAGTGATTTCGCCGCTGTTTGGGCCTCACACTGTTCACTTCTTTCTCCACGTTCTGTTGGCTCCACTGGCGACTTCCGCAGCAGAAAACTTCAAGAATATAAACCTTCGAGCATTCTTCAATCACTACCTTTTAATTTAGGTCATTGTTCGAAGCCAGATTTCACCATATGAAGCGATTACCCTCAATTCACATGAACAGTTGGCTCAGGTAGAGAAGAGTAGTGGGATGTAGGATAAAAACACCGCGAAAAAAAATGTTCCCAACCCCTCAAACAGAAACTTAACAAGTCAAACTTAACAATGCCCTGCAATGGAGGACTACAGGGCGTAACAACGGGCATTTTCGTATACATCCTCCACATGTATACAGCCTCCGAGGCCGGGTTTAAGCCCGCCAAGTGGGTACGAGCAGCGCAATGCCCAAGCCACTCGACCACCCCGGTGGTTAGTAATATAGGGTTCTTGGGCCCTTATATATCTGCTGGTACCGAAAGGTAACGACGACGAAGAAGAAGTTGATGTTAATGGTGATGATGATAATAAATTTCATGAAAACGAAGCACAGATGAAGAAATCGATGGTGACGATGATGAACATGGAGTCGGAAATGAATATGTTGAAAGAAAAGGGGGTAGATGATAAACTTGACACTGCTGCTGTTGGTGATGGTGAAGAAGCAGAATAAAAACAAGTTGATCAAACTGAAGAAGAAGAAGAAAAAGAAGAAAAAACAAAAATGTGGACAAGCAACCTGTAGATCATTTTGGGCACGGGGAGGCGCCGCTTCTGTGTTCCACGGTCGCCACTAGTGTTTTGTTGTTGTTATTTTCTTATTTTTTGGTACTTTGATTATCAGTTCATCTAGCGCGCATAATTTCGAGTTTGTCGTAGCGGGTGTGAGCCACATATGCCTCAAGGTGAAGTAGTTAACAATCCCCCAGTGTAGGTATAAGCGACAGCTTCTATGGTCTCCCCTACTCTACTAACCAGGCTAGTGTTCCCTACGATAATTGTAACATTCATAAAGCGCTTTCTGGAGCCTTCGGCAACACGAGTGAATTCCAGCAAAGAAAGCGCTGCCGTGATGTCTCGCCAGTAGGGCCGTCTGGAGAACTCTGCGGCAACGCAACCGAGTGATTCCACGAAATTGCATCGTATCTCACTCGGGCATGAGAAGCCTGATGGCTCTTTGTAATTTACGCCTTCCGGAAGATGTCCTCGGAATTGCGCGCTTTACAGCATTTCGACGACATCTCGGATGCCTCGATTGTCGCTCTGGACAATGAGCAACAATCCTGAGGATGTGCTAGGGCCACGCACAGGACCAGGCATTTGCAAGGATCTCTGGCCAAGTCTTATTGACTTATAACGGCGCCTTGTGGACATTGAACACCTAACAGCGGCACTTCATAATGAGCCTTTTCAAAAGAGAAACTAACCGCTGATTCCACCGCGTGCCTGTCAATATACGTCATACAGGGCTGACTGTCGCAGACTTCCGATCCATGTCTTGAAGCACTTTCAGCTGTGCGTATCTGTAAAAATGCCACTGACCCGGAAATCGCCACTTAGCTGTGGTATATCCCGTTGTGGCGCGATGATGATGATGATCAAAACTTTATTTCTCCCAAATGTGGGGACCGACCCAAACATCGGTTACGCTGAATTATGATCGCCTGCCAGCAAATGTGTCGAATTCGCACAAGATGATTCCCAAGCAATTTATATTATATTCCATCCAATAAAATAAAGTGGTATGTTTTTCTGCGCGAGTTGTAATAATTAGTCATAATTGGTTTGTGATTAAATATTTAAATATTTTGTACTCACTCATGGTGTATAATAACACAAAAAATTTATTTGTAGGCTCGAAATGCTTACGCAGATTGGTATTGGTTGTATTCACTTAGAGCATAGAAAAATAATACCTTTGTCGTTGTTCTTGGAACGCTGTACGTAGACCCAGCCATCTGACATTGCAGTAGCTTCAACAAAATGGTCAGATTCAGTCATACCCAGCACATTGACCTTAAAGGGAGCCTGAAACGGTTTTTTGAAATTTTGTCAGCGTTTAGGCAGGGGCATCCCCAAATCATTCGCACCAGAAATTAAGCAACGCACTGTCTACCAAGGCCGCTACGGAATTTATATCTATACCCTCCTCCTCATCACTGCCTTGCACCCTCAACTCACAGACACCCTTACATCGCCGGCGATCGCAGCGCTCTCATGAGCGCACTCGACGGTTTGAGCTTCACCCAGTCATGACTTCAGATATTGTGTGCCGACTGGTTGCGCGCAATCTCGAAGGCCCAACAAAGACGAAGCTCGCGGAGTGGTTGATATCTGCTCCGACAGGTGCCGCCACACTACCAGCAGATCTTATTTTATTCTGCTGTACAGCGACAATCTGCAAAAGCATGCGGACAAACAAAAATATTAACCGATAAGCGTAAACTCGGGCAATGTGGTTGTGCCTTCAGGATTGAAGTTACAGACACAAAAACGTGGATCGTGGCGTTGAACGGATAGCGAGAGCACGACGCTCATTGCAGCGATGAGCTGAAGGGATTCCGCTCGCCAGATGCCTCACGAACATTGCACGATGTCGCAGCTTTACAAGTCACCAATTGCTAGATATGTGGCCACAACGCGACTAGGGAAATTAATTATGTCCAAGAAAAGAAACCTCGAGATAAACACTGTCGCTCAGCTCACGTCAACACGGAGTACGTTGTAACACAGGCAGACGACGCTCGCTGCCCACAGGAGGTTCAGTGACGTGTACTGGACATATCCAATCAGATCAGCCGCCTGCGTGACGTCGCGCTTCCAATACGACGCGCACTGGAAGTGGGCGGTTTGAAAACGCGTTTGGCTGAGCCGCTGTGATCGGGGGCGATTCGCAGCTTCAAAGCCTTGTAATAAATTACACAGTTTACGCACAGAGCTTAAATCGGTCTGTAAATGATCCTTAGGACATGCTCTACCGGCTCAATGTGTTCGTACAAAATCGTCTGTCACGAGCGATAGCAGACGACGCTCGGTTTGTGTCTCGCGCTATCGCGCGAAGAAAACGAAGAAGATCGACGCCGACCTCGCGCGCGCTCGGGCCAGCTTCGAGGAATAAAGAAAAGGGTCTGGCAGTCCCTTCCTGGTCTCCAATGTGTTCGGTCGTCTTTCTTACGCCGCCTCGGAACCCATATTATCCGACGGGCACAACGGCACGTCACATTTGGCGCCCAACGGCTCGGGGTGAGCTAAGAAGACGTCCATATTTTTTATGTGGGGACGTCGCTCTATACGCGTTCCTTTGGCTGAACCACTGACTTCAGGATGACAGAAGAAGAAATGGGGCTGTACCCGGTCCATGGACGCTGACGTACCACATTTACGTGAAATAACGTCGGAATGGCTCAGCAGCCAGGACGCCTGTCAGTGTTCCTGGGAAGTTGGATGGGATGGGAAGGAAGTAGGGGTTAGCATGCAGTTGACGCACCGCGGTGGCGTCCAGTCGGGTCGGTGTGTGGTGAGCAGGATGGCACCGAAGCCGCTCTCATCTAAAGTTATCGAAAGTCTCTCGCTATATCAGAAGTTCTGTGCTTGTGTCCACTTTCTTTGGGTTCGACATCTTTCTCCCGGTTCTCGATGACAGAGATCTGGGGCAGCTGCCTGTGCGCAGTCATGACTGCGGAGAGAGGCGTACCCCAGAGGTCCAGGCAGTTTTGAACTCACGTGCTGTTCGATGTGCAGTGCGCAGAATGTAGTGTGCGCGTTCTTAGATGATACTGAGGGTGAAGGCTCGACACGCGTCTTGCGAATTAGTGAAAATGGCAGTATAAGATATGGTATTATGAACTCGTACAACGAATAAGATCGGTGTGAAGAAAGTTTGTGGCGCCTTAGGCAACGCCCTGAGTTACGACGCACTCTTTAATTTCAGATTTCTTTTGGTAGATACGCAAAACGAGGCTTCTCTGCCGTGATCATAGCTAACTATTGCTTCAAAGGTGAATTCGCGGGAGAGGAATTCGCCAGCATCGGTGTATATGAGGGTGTTTTGCCTCCCTACGCCCAGCGTTGCGCTGCAGTGGCGCCATCCTGATTCGTGCTCGGAGTTCGGTAGGTAGCTGTTTCGAGGATGTGTTGTATGGGCATCGGTTTCCTGAACATTCTAGCCTGATTGGTATTACTTGTTGCGGAGCCTTCCTATTTGACTACTGCGTTTAGTGTCAGTTCGTTCATCTAAGGTGTTGTGCACCCAAATGGCTGGCGGCCGTTTGGTGAATGCGTACGTGGGTAGTCCTATTGCTGCCTTTATGGCTTTGCGGAGGGGAATACCACGTCTTCTCTTAGCTGAGCGTTAACGTTTTTTTAAGAAACGCGGCAGGTGATCGGGCTTAACAAAGCCGTAACAAAATAAAAAGTACATTTTTACATGTTTCTATCTCAATGTAATGGATTGCTAGCTTAGTAACGTTTCCAATATATGTAACTCTGAATTCCGAGAATTTCTTTGGAACCATACATTTCTATACGTTTTCACACCAGCGGTGTCACGTATGCCTTTCTGTCCTTGTCAAAGTAGTAGACTGGAACCCTCCTCGCAATGTGCAACCAACGAGCTCAGGCAAGCACAATTCTCAAAAATGTACATTATTTGTGTTTTGTCAACTCGGGCTCTGACTCGGGTCTTTGAGCCTAACCCACGCTCGGTGGCGCGCCAAAGGACCTGCTCTTAATTGTCTGAGAGCAAAGTAGCGACTTGGGCGAGTTGGTATCGCTTCATCATAAAACAGTACACACACACGAATACGAAAAAGCGCTCATGACGTCGGCTCCTTTCGTTTTCGTCTTCGTGTGCGTGTGTTTCGTGGGGATTTCTGAGGACCGACACGTCAGTCCTTGGAACCTACCCAGCGACTGTATTCCATTCGCGGGATGTGACACGTGTTCTTGAGACTCTACACCACGGGTCTCAAGCTCAACTAAGATAGCGGGCTGCAGTCACGAAATTTAGTTCCGCGAGGGTGGGGGTTAGTTTGAGCAAAATGTCACCGAACGTTGCCTTGCCGTTTCAAACAACGTCTTTCCCATATATCACATATGGGTCATTTCTGAAGGAGATTTGGCGTCAGGATTCGAGAAATATAACGATACCGTTCGCTAGAATGACTAAATCTGGACGCCGATTTTGAGATACAAGAGATTTTGTTCCACTGCCTCACTCACACACACACACACCACACACACCACACGCACACCACACGCACAACACACACACACACACAAATGCTTGAGACCAGACTCGTCCCTGCAGATTACCCAAACAAAGCATTGTCACAAAACTATTCCTGGTGGAGCCGCAGGCCGCAAGTGAAATGTCCGCGGGCCGCGAGTTTGAGACCCCTGCTCTACGGAGCCACATACTGACCTGAAATGGGTCTTGCTCAAACTTCTTCTTCATTCCTTATATTTATCCAAGCTGACTAAGCCGCTGATGCACGTAATCATGCTTCAAGAAATAAAGGAAATCTTCGTACCAGCGAATCACATACATTTATTGTTTCTTGTCTTTCACAAAGCCTCCATAAAAGCGTTCGGAAAGGATATTCCGTATTGATTCGAATCTAAGCCGATGTTGTTTTTTTTTTCGAAAAAAAACGATGTGCGAAAGTGCGGGGTCGGCTTTGATTGTAGTATAAATTCGAGTACAATGAATAAGTTTCTTTTTTCTGGCTTGCGAATTTCGGGGATCGGAGCCGGCCTAGATTCGAGTAAATACGGTAAATGCGATACTTTCTTTTTCTGCTCTAGTTTTAACCAAACAATACTGTTGATGCGAACGTCCCTGTTGGTAGAACGATAACACGTTACCCTCCTATGCCAACGGTATCGCGTTGAGGATGACGTTGACGTGGCCGTAATGACGTAGCACCACCAGCCTATAAGGTTGCAGGTGTCATCTATAGCGAACCACACAGAGACAAGAAAGATTTGACTGTTAGCAGCGGTGAGCATAGTTTACGTTTCCATAGCCGAAAAAGAAAGAGTGATAGATTTAGCAAACGGCGATGTAACCAAAATATAATTCAAAAGGTCACCTTTTTTGCATTTACCAATGTCCTGTTCGAAAACAAAGCAATCGCCATCAGCGTTGATATACATCACTTTGTGAAGAGTACCGTAACACACTGAAAATTCGAAAAAAAAAATCTCCTTAACTCGTTCACGCCTATGTGGTTATGCCAAGGAGAGCAATATAACTTCGTAAGAGTTTTAACGTTTTCGGTGATTGTGTAAACTCTCTATTAATTATAAGTACTAAATGCACCATGACAATATCATGCGGCCTCATGACATTTTTTTTAATTGAATGTGTTCAAAGAGTTACTTCGTGCCTGTCATGGCTCCGGCTACTCCTCTTACATAATAGTATGCATCATGAAGGTGTGAATGACCATAAAACAGTGAAAAATTTACGACTGAATGGACACTTACATTCTTAATGGGATTACTACAATATATTTGTCCACGCGACAGCAGTGTCCACACGTAATATATATTCACACCCGAAACGCCCACGTTTTACAGATGAGTTCACCAATGTGACCCCACAACAGTCACTGGGAATTCACCAGCACTTTAAACACAACTATAATGAAACAAATGCTGAAAGGTACGAAAAAAAAGAGAAATACACGAAAAAACTGAAAGCATGTCATCAGAAGTATGTGTTAATAATTAACAATGCAAACAATGGTTTTTTATCTGATTTGGTATTTTTCTGAGATTTATGATTTCTCTAAAAACTGTACTAATGCGCGCGCGGCGATATACAGGGTGTCCCAAATATCACGCAGCATGATTAAACAAAACAACAGGGAAGCCATTACGCGAAGCACACTTAGTGCATATTGTTCTCAGTATTCTGTAGTCGCCACTACTAATTTTTCCCTTAATTAGGTTTAGTTAATTGGTGCTAATTGTGTTTTCAGCTCGAAAAATGCTCACCTAAACATTAAAATGTGAATGACGCATATGTAGGCATGTTCAAATGACGTCTAACTGCGCTAATTTCAACAATGTACTAATTGCGTGCTCGCTTTTTTGGCCAATAAAGAAAGCCCGCGAAATCTGAAAAATGACACGCGACTAGGCTGCAGCGCGCATTAAAGTCACTGTAACGGGACAAGTACCGCATTCGTTTACTCTTCGCCGCCGCGCCTTCCGGCGGCTGCGCCACATAAATGGTCCAGTCAACAGCGACGGGTTTTATTGCGATAGCAATTATATGGACAGTCTCGGCTGGAAAATGTCCGTCGCCGTCGCCGTCATGTACCGTATATGTATAAGTATGTATATATATATATATCTAAAAGCCCCAAAGAAAAATAATTCAGAAAAATGCTTCCGAAGCGCGGAATCGAACCAGGGACTTCTTGCTCCGCAGCGAGTGGTGCTATCCACTACGCCACGAAACGCAGATCCTCCACGTAGCTAACGGCGAGCGTTATATACATACCCTTTACCGCTGGACGGACTCAGAGACGGCAGGCGATAATAAGCGTTTCTTCATTACCAGCGAGGTGGCACTAGCAGCACGATGGGCGCATTTAAAAGTCGTCGTCGAGCTCGCTCGCTTCTTTTATTTGCGCAGCGAGAACGTTGGCCTTCCGTTGTCTGCTCGCGCGGTTTTCTCGCGGTGAGGGGAAGAGGAATGTTTCACGCTTTCACCGTGATGTCCGCGCTCATGTTACCGAGCGTAAGAAAGTCACTCGAGCTGAAGGGACGCCGCTAAACGAACAAACAGAAGATGAGCGCGAACTATCAAGTGTCACAGCTCGACAGTTGAAGCACGCTAGTTTCCTTCGCTGCTTCGGCCGCCTTTGCAACAGGAACGCTGTTCAGAGAGTATCCATTTTTGAAGTCGCCGTTGCCGTGGCCCCGTCATGTTCTTCCGGTATGAAGTCCCAATTGATAAGATCCCACGCGCATTGTATGTTTTACCGCGGGTAAAAGCGCGCGAGCGGGGGCGACGAATGCGGCCGTAGCGGAGATCAAACGTGTTGGCCTATTTCCGTCGCTCGAAGGGTGCATGCGATAACATCACCCCGCTCGGGAGGCCTGCCGTCAAAGCAGACAGGAAATGCCCGCCCGTCTAAAGGACCACGAAAAAAGACGCGAGGTGGGGTGCGGGGGGGGGGGGGGGTTGTCACGCGAGGAGCCACTTTGAACTTTGAATCTAAGGGCGCGGTCGCGATCGCTGGCGCGCGCGCTCTCTCGAAAGCCATCACAACGGGCGGCTCGTATACCCTTCTACGTGTTGCGCTCTCAACGCTAAGTGACTATGGGGAGAGCATCTCTCCCTGGAGCGGCCGTATTTTGTAGTTACGCAAGATCGGATACAAAACAGTTAGCTATCAGCCTCACTTCGTGCAACACTACAATTTGTTGCTATCGCATTGATTGCTTCGCGCTTGCGGTGAAACTGTGACTTTTTTAAAGCCTCAGAAAAGCGTGCAGGAACATTGCGACCTCCCGTATCGTTTTGACACTTCATCGCAAGCCTGTAGAGTCATCGAAGAATGCCTGGGGTGCTGCGCTTTTGGAGGCAGCAGCCGGCGGGAAACGGGCGGAAAAAATTCCCAGCGGGAAAAAAAGGATGCCAAGCGACGGACTCTGTGGCTGCACAGAATACGGCGGGAAAAATTTGTTCTCACGACTGATACCCGTCTTTGTGAGGCAAGCGTTTCATTGCGAATTCGCGAACGTCGTTTCGGGGAATCTTTGCGTCTCCCCTGCACTAGTACAGCTTGTTTCGCATGGTTGCCGCAGATGGTTCATGCACAATGACATTGCTGGGCAGCTCCTAATTATGTTTTGGGTAAAACTGACGCCTTTGGGCTCACATATAACGACCAGCGCGCCACAGAAACTGACTACTACAGATTAGCATTGCGTGACGGGACTATATGACGAATATAAATACCAGGTGGTAACATGAAAATAATGGCACGCATGTCATGTAAGGCATGATTTACATGCCATGCTCATGATGCTCTCGCGGCAGGTTGGCTGGCTTGATAGGCACCGAAATCGGTATTGAGTGACGTGACTGTATTGCGAATATGAATAACAGGTGGTAACATGAAAATAATCGTGCGCATGTCATGTAAGGCATGATTTAAATGTTACCACCTGTCACTAACGTTCATCATACAGCAATATCTCGTCATATCAATTTTGGTATAGTATATGCACTTCATTAAACGACCGCGAGCGCCCCGAGAACATGTCATGTAATTCACGGTTTACATGATATGCCTCTCATGATTTGCATGTTATAACCAGTAACTTATGTTCGTCATACACACTTGTAACGCCGTACCAATTTTGGTGTGTATCAAGCTAGCGAAGCGGCCGCGAGCGCACCATGAGTGTGGCATGTAAATCATGCCGTACATGGCATGCATGCCATTATTTTCATGTTATCACCTTTAATTTAAATTCGATACAGTCATGTTATGCCATACCAAATTTGGTGTACATCCCATTAACGAAACCGTTAGGAGAGCACAAAGTCGTCGGCGGATAGATAGATAGATAGATAGATAGATAGATAGATAGATAGATAGATAGATAGATAGATAGATAGATAGATAGATAGATAGATAGATAGATAGATAGATAGATAGATAGATACGTTGAATGTCGCAGAAGTTCGCTAAGAAATGCTTGGCATTTAATAAATGCTGACAGCCGAGCGCGTAAATGCCGCGCCGGTCGCATTTCTTTATCGCGCTAGTACGCGTCCGTGCGCGTGTAGGCTAGTGAAAACTGCCGCTCTTTCTTTCCTAATTATTTAGAGAACAACGGTATGCTTCATTCGGGGTTGCAAAGCCGCACGCACTGCGTAAAACATGCGTTACTCCGAGTGAAATCAACACCGCGCCGCCGCAGCTTCGGCCGCGCTGGACCAAATATGGCGGTGGGCAGAACGGTCGCAGTACTTTTCGCGTTCCAGTGACTTTTCCGCGCATCAGGAAGCAGCGCCCTCAAACAGGATCACTGCGAGGTAGCAAGCAAGACTGCGCTCAGACCTTTTGCAGGTGGTAGCGTAGTCACGTGCTATTTTTCACATTTCGCTGAGGACCAGCTCCGGTTGGTGGACAGGGCTCGAGCGTCAGGTGCAAGCCATGGCTACCTGGAATGAGGAAGTCACCCACCTCTGGGCGAAGAGCACGAGCGCCTGGTCCCTCAATAAAGTTTAATTCTCTCTCGCGTGATTTGTTTAGCAGCCGGAATACATATGCCTCATTGACATTTGAATGATTAGTTGAGTACTTGTCGAGTTAGAAATATAATTGGGACTAATTAACTAAACCTCATTAAAGAGAATATTATTCGCGACTACTACAGTATACAGGGAACAATGTGCACAAGGTGTGCTTCGCGTAACGACGTTCTTCTTTTCTTTAAATCGTGCTGCGTGATATTTGGGACCACCCTGTATATACTTTGAAAAGCTTCGGTTGGCCATGGGCCCAAAATTTTTGATAATGATAGTGGCCGTCTATCCAACCTATGTAGTTTCTCAGCTGAGGCAACATTCCGTGCATTCAAACGTCACTCGTCTTTGTATGACCGTTGTACGCGTTTAAATTTGTTCGCCTGCCATTTCACTCTCACATACGATGCATAAAAGCAATACAAGGTGTTTCTTTTATATCGTCATGAATTTTTTTGATGTGAAACTCCTCGGGCACTGAAAACTAATCAGTCAAAGATAGGCGACAGTATTTTCCCCACAGGCATCTTCAGCTTGCCTCGCAGTTTCACCTCCAAGAGAACAAGAGCGCATGGTAAAAACATGAAGTGCAGAGGAAGGACACACGAAACACGCGTATGTTTCAACGTGAGAACTAATTCCTTCTTGGTAAGGCTAAGATTTTTTTCTTCCAGTCCTCATAATTGAGGTCACAGGGCATTGCGTTTAGACAGTCGCATGCCTATTACCTACAAATCTCCATATTTGAAGGAATTGACAATTAGGCAATTACAACTTCTCACACTAAACGGGACATTTCTTGCAAGATTGTTCCAACCTCTTTAATAATTGCGTATCGAACTTCAGCATGATGTTCGTCCCTATACGTTTAGTAAACCTTGTGTACCTAACATGGGAACGGTACAGTCTGAAAAAAAAATGGCGAAGCTTGCACTAAGTCGCGCAAGGCTTGAAACAGCGAAACTGGACGATTCTGACGTCTAACCTGGTTGCTTCTAGGTTGTTGCTAGGGTTTAGCTAGGTTAGTCATGACCATGGCTGGGCGAAGATACTTTGAAATTGAATCGCGATACGATACAAGATACTTGGGCAAGAAGTATTTGAGATACAGGTACAAGATACTGCGGCAATACATGTATCCGATACGATACTTTGCAATTGTATCAAAATACTTCGACACATTCGCAACTTTGTTATGGTACATCTATACCGGGGGATCAAAATGAACGTTGATGATTTTCTTACAATGCCTCCTTTGCAAGTAAGTTGTTTGGTCATGGGGACACAGAGTGATATGGTAATCATCCTTGTCAGTCTGCCAGTTAAGATCCAACGATCTACTTTTATTGGCTGCACTATGCGGGCATGTTTCTTATGGAAAAGTTAGAGGTAGTGTCTTTGCTACGCAGACCAAGTTGAAAAAGTTCTAGCATGTCCGTGCTCCGAGAAATTCAGCTGCAATGTTTAATTCCTGTTCGAATACGTGCAAGACAGCGGGAATCGGTGCGAAGTTTCTCGGTGATGTGACGCGCAGTCATTTCTTGATATTGTCAGCTGCTTACAAAAGGGTAGCCGTTATCTTTGCCTAAACACCGCACGAAACTTCCGCGGCACTTCGGGGCGTTGCTTTGTGCCAGTCTGTATACTGTCTTGCGTGCGTTATCATGCGAGCCGCAAATAAATTTCGCGGCCGGGTATTTAGGGGCACGGACATACTAGAAGAATTCTGGCAAGTGTAACTGTGTGGAAACACGACTGACTCGAAGTTTTCACTACAAACATGGCCACTTACTGCAGTCGGTAAAAAGTTCATTGTGCAATCGTAGTTAATAGGGCGGGTGTCAGCGATAAATATCATCCCACTTTGTCTCCGTAGATACGTAACATACTTGGAAGCGTGGTCTTCACGTACATCCCCGTGGTGACTCTTAAGAAACCGATAAAGCTTAATTCTGATCACCCTCGATATTCTAGCATCCAATGTGTATGCGCAAAACAGTTTTCATTAAAAATTTCTTAACTGCGACGAACTTTGTTTCATTGCTCATAGTGTCTCAAAAGTTTTGTATTTCTTGCTCACAGTGTATTAGTTTCATTCCGAAACAAATTACCGGTGTTTATTTAAGGTGCCTACCGTGGCAGCTGTTTACACACTGCGCTGTCAGTAGTTTTTACCTGTCGTTTTCGTAATTGATGGGAGTCGCTTCTCTGCTTGCTGACCAGCTAGGGGATTGCCATATAATTTCCAGCACTTCAATAGAAGCCTACGCACGACGGCGCAAATACCGGTATGTTGTACTTTGTCCGTAAACACATCACCATGTCCGCAATACTGGATCACCGGGCAGGTGTACAGCAGCAACAACGCTGGTAACGACCTTTATTGTGAGGCATCGTATACACGTAGATTACTTAATACTGCACTCACATTTCATATTCTTATTATCTACTGGCGTAAAACGCTCGTTAGCGACATACTCACTAAGGTGAAATCTTTTAACATTTATTATTTTACGACATCAGATATGCAGCCCGGAAATGTCCCAAACGTATTGTATAGTAGCACAAAGCATCGCAGGACACCGCCGCTATTCAGACGATTGCCACTTACAGCTCCCATCACGTGGTGATTATTAACAGCAAAAAAATTCAGCAGACCTAAAACAGGAAAACAAATATATATCTATGTAAAATAAAAAGCGGTTACCAAACAATTACATTGAATAAGAACAGAAACGCGATAGAGGCAGCGCACCTAGTAGCTATGACAATTAGGAATTCATTATCGTCAACTTACCTGCCAAGGCTAGACGATGGAAAACTGATTCACTATGAAAAATATCTAGGGATGGGCGAATAGTGATTTGGAGGTTCGAAGCGAATCCGAAGCGAATAGTGACTTGGTCAAATAATTTCAAATCGAATAATTCGAATAGTATTTATCGCACATTATTAAGAAAAATGAGCATTTTTGTCATGACCCTTGCACAATATTTTTAAAGATTGGAACTAGGTACGAGTGAATGTCACCCTTTTGGTTTGAAATGAAGCAGCCTTGAATAGTATCAAGATTTCATTAGCAGTAGGGTGCAAGTTATAAGTGGATGTTACAATGTAAAAATTACTATACTTAGCGCATATAAGCCCATATAACACGCTTTTAAACTTGAAAAAATATGTACATTTAACCTTGCAGTGTGGCTTCGCGGCAGTGCAGATTTCCCCTGGATAGGCTGTTTCACGACACAGCAATGGGACGCTGCAGTGAAACCACCTTTACAAGGGGTTATGTGCGGTGAAATGTATACATATATTCGTTCGTTTCGAATACTTAGAAATTTCGGATGATCTAAATTCGTATTGAAGCGAATTTGAATACAGTAATATTCGTTCGAATATTCAAAATGCCCGAATATTCGCCAATCCCTAAAAATATCACAAAACAGCTTGTTAGGACGCTCATGAGAAAAGCGGTGCTTCTCATGAGCGTCTTCTTCCTAAAATGTTCAAGATGGTTCAAAATGATTTCCGTTAGTACTGTTGAGACTCAATTTCGCTATGTTACGAAGCAATAAGCAGAAGTTTTGTTGCTGTATAATCCAGGTACCCCCGTATTATTGTGCATATGTCCTCAGCATCGCCTTGAGATAACATTAAACTTGAGTGTAATGTAAATAATCAAACGGCAGCAGAAATGGCGCAGACAGTGAAAAGTAAGCATAAAGCCGAGAGCTTACTTCGGCAGCACGTTGCAAAAGGCATATTGCTGTAAACAGACGGTAAGAAATAGAGACACCTAAACAATGTGTGTCATTCAAAAGAAGCGTAGCTAAAAAAGCACTAATGGTTATAAAAATCATTTGAATAGTAATAGCGGGAAGAAAAAGATACGGTACGGCAATATATATTGTTAGGTAAACGCTTCTTTTATTACATCTAGCATCGGTAGCTGTGATGCGATAGTTGTTAGGATCTCATTTGCATATAGATCAATATCATCTAATATGTAAGTCAAAATCACACCCGCGAAATCCTTCAGATCGCTGATGTGTAAAAGCCGCGAGACGCAGAGAAACCCCATTCTTCGATTCTTCAGACATCGTAAGGAAGCACCACGCAAGAGAAACCTCGACAAAGACTCCACAGCGGTATCAAAATTTCTGCGAAAGACACCGCACGCAGTGGAGTGCACAGCACGGCACTGACCCAACTAAAAAGAAAAAAAAAAAACAGGAAAACAAAGGGTAAGCACGGCGTAGACGTTCGCGCACGTGATTTTGTCGAGACAACGCGAGCGCCACCACGTGACTCTGCTCCACTAATATGGACGCGGAGAACTCGTCGCCTGGCCTCGCTAGAGGACTCTGGTAGAAAGATCAGACTAGAGTTACTGTATATGCTACCTTTAGGTAGCAGAGTTGCGTATAAGTCTGGCTAGAAACCAGAGCTTTGCGGTGAAGTCACACTCCGTTTTTGCAGGTGACATGCCCACCGTGTCGCTCATTAACATGACTGGCGTGTAGAAAAACGGCGATAAACATTGACTATCGATGACTAGTGTTAGTTCAGTTCGCTACAGCGGCGGCGTCGAGATATGCAAAAATTGGCCGGAGCGTCAGCTTCTCCGCAATGCATGGTTGCTAGCGGCGTTTGGAAAACAGATGCGCAACTCTGCTACCTAAAGGTAGCATATACAGTAACTTTAGGTCAGACAATGTCACTGCGTCTAGTTTTAATCAGTTGGCTTATAGTGAAAACAGTATCAGGTTGAGAAGCTGAGTTCAGCCAACGTTTGTTGTTTCGCACACGGGGGTGTTGCGATGCAGTATCTTGTATCTTAAGATACACGATGTATTGTTTAATGTATCGGAAATACAGATAGTGATCTTGCGAGACGTTTCACGATACAGATGCAAGATACCCAACGAGTACCTAAGATAGTATCTAAGATACATGCATCTTCGATACTGCCCAGCACTGACCCAGGAACAGCGAAATAGACTTCGCAAATCTTAACGCGAGAGCGTTAAGAAGCCTCTGTCGCGGAAAACGCTGTGCCAACATTGACGGCTTTGACGATGAGCGGAAATTCTGGATGGAAGCAGAGAATAAAAATCCCAGCCAGAGCCGGAATTGAAGCCAGGCATTCTGCATGACAGCCGAGTATTCTACAGCAGAGCAACGCCACTACCTCGAACTTCATAGGAAAAAGACCCTACACGAGAGTCATGGGAGCGCAACTCCAAATATAATTGCAGTGTTGGGTATCCGCTTTTTTAAGTCGGAGAAATGCGCTTTCCCCCAGTCAGACTAAGATCTCGACGGCAGAAGCGTTCAGTGGGGCCGTCGCAGAAGCCCTTCGGAAGTTCTGGCTGTACCATAATAAATAACGAAAAAAGCGCAGTTTTGCTGGTTATTTCCGAGAAATTATTCACCACCTAGGCTGATAAAACATGTGCATTGTTACTTGAACCTTCTACAAGCACGTTTTGAATATGTGTTGAAATTAGGGGCTGCACAAATACATCGAATAATAAAATTGTCTTTCGAATTGAAGCGTGTACTAGATCACTTGAATCAAGTATAAGAAGCTTCGAATATTCGTTGTACCCTAGCTAGCCCACGTTTAACAATTAGGCGAAACTTGCGACTCACCCGTTCAGAGGCTTGCATACTGTTTCGCGACTTGCTTATAGATAGCAGGCAAAACTGGTCGAGGCACGTCACTGCATGCGTTTCGTGCACTGAAGTTATCATTCGCGTGGATCACTGCAAGTACTCAATATTAAAAAAGGTTCCTATCCCGCGCGAAACTTCTCAAGTAGCTTGCGGCTTACTGGGGCGCGAAGGCTTACTAGGGGCATCGTTCCCCCCGGTAAGCCCTGGGTAACAAATGCCACAGAAGGGTTACGTTTGTAAAATATCTTCCTTTTATTCTTACAAATACTCGTTTCCGAACGCTTTTAGTAGCAGTATCTGTTCGCTGAAAACGAGAATACAGTGGTGCTACCGAGGACTTCTGATATGGAGCAATTTCTGGAGCAGCAAAATTTTCACATTCCAGCACTTTGGAGCCGCAAAAATTTGCATCTTGGGGCACTTTGGAGCAGGTAATTTTAGGAGCTGGCTCTTTATGCTCGGGGCTTGTCCATCGCCGTAGTAGCCGGGCTGGTTCATCTCAGCGCACGCTCGCGCGAAAGAAGTCCTCTTCCTCGTGTTCTTCGAGCACCTTGATGATGATACTGACGCAGGCAAAACCACATATAGCATATCCAACTGTAGCATGCGGCGCTGGCTCCACTCTGGCGCGTGCTCTAGTTTGATACGAGACCGCTAGAGGGCCACAACTGCGCGGTTCCTCTCTCTTTCTACTGTCGTCAGTCAGTGCTCTTCGATACTAATAACATGAACGAAAAAGACAAGTCGGCGGAGCGGAGGGCTCGCAAAGCAGCAGCGCCGTGGGCTCGCCGCCAAGACCCTGCGGTGAGAGCTCGCGAGGCCAAACAGAGACGTCAGCGTCGTGCGGACCCCGAGATACAAGCCCGCGAAGCCGAAGCTGCCCGGAAGTGGCGTCAAGAGAACCTCGAAGAGGTACGGGCGCGGGATACAGCGGTCATGCGCCGAAAGCGGTCGCTACCTGAAGTTGGTGGCGCCGACGCGCGCGATTTCCTCGACCACATGTTCAGCCACAGCTGCAAGGTGTGCGACCGCTTGTGGTTCGACAACAACCTGACCACAATCGCTACTATAACAACATGTCCCGTCTTTATATGACAGTAGAGGAATTGTACGGAGCATTCACTGTTTACACTATTATCTCCGAGCAAGCTCCTCTAACATCATTCACTTCGTGGATATGGTAAAATTTTTTTGCTTCTGGGAGTAATGGCGGAGATAATTTCCCATCCTGGAGTACACTAGAAAAGCAAGTTGCAGTTATATTCAAGCACTTGAATAATTATTATTGGTCTCTGAGGAAGCGCTAGAAATATTTTGATTGGTTGCAAATCTCACGGAGATAATAATCTCAGGAGAAATCCACATTTCACCCGATAATGCAGAAATAAGGGCGTCTAGAGGTGAGCGTTCTGGAATAACCTCTAGAGCGTTTTTTGAAGGCGAAAAGCTTATATGCCTCAATAAGCACGAAATTCGACTGTCGGGGTCCCGCATCGTAGGCGGCGTCTCGCGTCCTGCGGCGTCGGGGACGAGTGGTACACAATAATCATCATCACGTGATATCACTGTATAACGCCATAATGACGTCACAGATCGAAAAAATTGTTACGTCATCATGACGACACAAATTCTCGCGTAACGTAGTGCGACGTAACGCCACATAATGCCGTTGTAGCGCCCACCTTTGGGCGTCGAACAAAACCGGAGAGAAAATAAAGATGGTGTTTCGCAGTGGCACGTGAACCCACGGCTCGTGTTCCCCGCTGGTGTCGATTTTGTTTCAGCCGTCTCGTTCCTTCGCTCCAGTGCAGGGTTACCAATAGTGGCTACTTTTCGCCAAATTGGCGAATTTGAGAGGCCCGTGGGGACCTAAAATTATGAACGGCGACATGACGAATTTTTGGCGATTTTCGGCTTAGGTCTCCACTGAGTCATCCGAAGCTCGGTGTCTTCCCAACGAATGAGTGGCGACATTGTCTGCATTTTTTCTTGGTTTTAGACCCACGAGTATAATGTGCATTTTACGCGTCATTCGGTATGTCCGTCCTGTAACTCGTGTATATCTCCTCAATTCATCTAGATGCAGGAGGTACTGGAACGTCCCCCAGCGACATTTTAGCAAAATCTAAGTCAGTGGACTGCATGCCTTGCAAATCACGGGGGGCAGTGCTTGACTATAAGTTTATAGCTTCCGGTGCTTTAAGTTTCTCTAAAGTTTAGCTTCTGAAGGGGCTAGACGACGGTTTGGCCGCATGTTACGACCATTTGTTCCGCCAAATCTCCAACAGTTCTGAATAGCTTGGCGACTTATTCAGTCTTGCAGTACCTCCAATTCAGATCGTAAAGACTGTTTTGGAATAGCGAAAAGAGGCGGATACGCGGCTATTTCTGCAACAAAACATATTTATTGAGGCATTTTCCACTCTTTTCGGTGAGCGTGTGCAATAAGAACAATTGCTATATAACATTTTACATGGCCTATCTGTTCATTATTAACGCATCGGATTGACGCGTGTAGATAGAAGTGACTATAAGAAAGGTTCGGTGGCGTCCGGTATCATATTAGATCACACTGAAAAGGATTGGTTCCTGTAAGAATTCCGTCGTGTTACCTTCAATCAGGGCTGGGCAAAGATACTTTGAAATTGTATCGCGATACAATACAAGATACTCAGGCAAGAAGTACTGGAGATACAGATACAAGATACTGCCGCAAAAATTGTATCCGATACGATACTTGGCAATTGTATCTTAAGATACTTCGATACATTCTCAAATTTGTTATTATAGATCCATATAATGTAGCAGCAAACGCTATGCACGAAAATGTCTGCTTCAAAATTTCCTAACTGTGACCTATTTTCTTCCATTTTAATGAAATGTCTCTTAGTTCTCAAAAGTTTTGCCCTTCTTGCTCAAAGTACATTAGTTTCCTTCCAAAATAACTTATTGGGGTTTGTTTTAGCTTCTTCGCAGGACAACTATTTGTCCAGTTCGCTGACAGCGGTACTTGCTTTTTTGCACAGCTTGCCGACCATCTAGCAGGTTGCCATATAATCACAATAACTTCAATAAGAAGCCTTCTCACGACGGCGCAAATACCGGTGTGGACTTTTATCTTGTCCGTAAAAGACAGCTTGCACAATACCGTATGTATGGACAGGTGCACAGCAGCAACAACGCTGGTAGCGACATTTTTTTTTTCTTTTTTTTTGGGGGGGGGGGGTGCGCATGGTGTATACTAGGGGTTTGAGCCATTTCGCTAGCGGCCCGGCCCGCACACATCACCGTCTTCGTCTCATTTGTTTTTATTTTCTAAATAAGTGTGTTCGTGAGCTGCACGGCCATGACTGGTCTCAAGCATTGCTTTCGTGGTCACCATGTGCTAAAACATAACCGTGGAACAAAAACTATATTTCAGAATCCGCGTCGAGATATCAGTCATTCTCTACATCGCTATCGATGTTTCTCAAATCCTGACTCCAAATCCCCTTCAGAAATGACCTATATATGAGATCTGGGAAAGGGTTCCTTTCAAACGTCAAATTGTTCAAACCATCTTCCACCATTTTCACTGTCCCAGCCCTTGCAACTAAATTTCGCGACTACGGCCGGCTGGCTGTAAGCTCAGTTTGAGGCCCCTGGTGTATACGTAGATGACGTAAAACTGCAATGAATTGTCATATTCTACTTATCTGCTGGCGTAAAGGATTCTTTGTTGAGATACTCACTAACGTGCAATCTTTTTAGCAATTATTCTTCAACGAGGGAACATGGGCAACACAGAAACGTCTCAGACGTATTGTATAGTTCCACAAAGCTTCGCAGGACACCGCCGCTATTCGAGCTATTGCCGCTTATAGCTCCCATTAGGTGGCGATTAGTAATACGAAAAATATTGAAGAAGGCCTAAAACAGGAAAACAAATATAAGTAAAATAGAGAGGTGGTTGTGTATCAAACATTCACATTGAATGAGTACAGAAACACAATACAGACGGCGCCCTTAATAGCTATGCGCATGAAGTATTGTCAAATTACCTGTTGAGACAATAGAAAATTCAGTGCCTATGAAAAATTGCCTGAAACGGCTCGTTGGGACACTCATGAGTAAACAGGAGCATTCAGTAAAACAATGTTTCCCGAATCTCCTTCCTAACATCTTTAAGATGCCTCCTAATGATTTCCATTTATATAATGCAAACTCAATTTCGTTGTTTTCCTAAGCAGTAAGCAGAATATTTTGTACTGTTAACTCAAGGTACGTCCACATAATTATATATTTGTTTGCAAAATCGCCGTGGCAACGTGTAAATGTGTAAACAGTAGTGGAAATGAAGTAGACAGAAGAATAAAGCAGAGATCTTTTTTGGGAGCGCGTTGCAAAAGACATACTGCGGTGACCAGACTGGAAAAGCAGTGCAGAGACTTAGGTAATGTAAGGGATGTAAAATGACGGCTAAGAATGCACTTGTCATCATCATCATCATCAGCCTGTCTACGCCCACTGCAGTGCAAAGGCCTCTCCCATGTTCCGCCAATCAACCCAGTCCTGTGCTTTCTGCTGCCACGTTATACCTGCAAACTTCTTAATCTCATCTACCCACCTAATTTTCTGTCTCCCCCTCACGCGTTTGCCATCTCTTGGAATCCAGTCAGTTACCCTTAATGACCACCGGTTATCCTGCGGACGTGCTACGTACCCGGCCCATATCTATTTCTTCTTTATTTCAACTATGATGTCCTTAACCCCCGTTTGTTCCCTGACCCACTCTGCTCTCTTCCTGTCTCTTAAGGTTACACCTATCATTTTCCTTTCCATTGCTCGCTGCGTCGTCCTCAGTTTAAGTTGAACCCTCTTAGTAAGTCTCCAGGTTTCTGCTCCGTAGGTAAGTACCGGTAAGATGCAGCTGTTATATACCTTCCTCTGAGGGATAGTGGTAGATTACCATTCATGATTTGATAATGCTTGCCGAATGAGCCCCAACCCATCCTTATTCTTCTAGTTATTTCACTCTCATGGTTCGGCTCCGCGGTTACTACCTGTCCTAAGTAGACGTATTCCTTTACAACTTCCAGTGTCTCGCCACCTATCGCAAGCGCTGTTCTCTGCCAAGATTGTTCCACATTACTTAGTTTTATGCATATTAATTTTCAGACCTGCTCTTCTACTTTCCGTATCCAGTTCAGTAATCATGAGCTGTAATTCGTCTCCCGTGTTACTCATCAATGCAATGTCATCAGCGAATCGTAGGTTACTGAGATACTCTCCACTAACTCTTATCCCTAACTCTTCCCAATCTAGTGCCCTGAAAACCTCCTGTAAACACGCGGTGAATAACATTGGAGAGATCGTGTCTCCCTGCCGTACGCCCTTCTTTATTGGGATTCTGTCGCTTTCTTTATGGAGGACTATAGTGGCTGTGGATCCGCTGTAGATTTCTTCCATTAAGTTTATATAGGCTTCGTCGATGCCTTGATTCCGCAGTGCCTGCATGACTGCTGATGTCTCCACCGAATCAAATGCTTTCTCGTAATCTATGAAGGCTATGTATAGCGGTTGGTTGTATTCCGCGCATTTCTCTATCACCTGATTGATAGTATGGTCTATTGTTGAGAATCCTGTACGAAATCCTGCCTCGTCCCTTGGTTGACCGAACTCTAATGTCGTATTATTTCTGTTAGCAATTATTTTTGTAAATAGCTTGTAGACAACGGACAGTAAGCTTATGGGCCTGTAATTTTTCAGGTCCTTGACGTCCCCTTTCTTATGGATCAAAATGATGTTGGCATTCTTCCAAGATTCTGGTATCCTCCCCGTCGAGAGGCACTTCGTATACAGGGTGGCCAGTTTCTCTAACATAATCTCTCCACCGTCTTTCAACAGGTCTGATGTTACCTGATCCTCACCAGCTGCTTTGCCTCTTTGCATTCCCTTTAGGGCTTTCTTTACTTCTCCTGTCAATACTGGTGGGATGTCAGATTCCTCTGCGCTATTACTCCTTCTTACGTTATCATCCTGAATGCCTCGGCTGCTGTACAGATCTCTGTAGAACTCTTCCGCTACCTCAAGTATTCTATTCATATTGTTTGTGACGTTGCCTTCCTTGTCCCTTAATGCATACATCTGATTTTGCCTATGCACAGTTTTGTCTTCATAGCTTTGACGCTTCTTCCGTTCTTTAGAGCATGCTCAATTCTCTCCATATTATACTTTCTTATGTCGGCTACTTTACGCCTATTGATTAACTTCGAAAGCTCCGCCAGCTCTATTTTGTCTGTTGCATTTGAGGCTTTCATAGCTAGACGTTTCTTAATGAGGTTTTTTACTTGTACTAATTATCAAATTATGATTTCATAAATTGTCTGAATAAATGTAGCAAGAAGTGAAAAATACAGCATGCCAAGATAGTTTGTTAGGTAAACGCTTGCTCTTTTAGATCTAGCATCAGTACCAGTGGTGCCAACGTTGTTAGATTCTTCTTTGCGTATAAGCAATTTCATGGCATGCAAGTCAAACTTACATCCACGAGGTCATTCAAATCGCTGATATGTAAAATCCACGCGACGCAAAGGAACCCCATTATTGCACGCATGACATTTCGTTACGGAGCAAGACGCAAGACGCAATAGAATCTTTAGTATGTATAACGACACTGTAGCAATATCAGAATTCGCGCGATAGA
>NC_051183.1:102774747-102857904 GCF_013339695.2 Rhipicephalus sanguineus
TAATAGATCGAAGTGGCCTAGAAGGCCTAATCAATAAATAAAGCTTTTTTCTCCCCCTGGTTGCGACACAATTAGCCCGAAGTTTCTGAAGAGCACGAGTGTTTACAGTTCTATCATACTAACCAAAATCTTTCAACAATCACTTAACACGGGTTCTATACCGGCCGAATGAAAAATAGGGAAGGTGATTCCACTTCATAAATCACGTAACAAGCATTCTCCGTTTAATTACCGACCCATTTCACTCACCCGCATTCCATGTAAACTTCTCGAGCATGTATTATTTTCTAATCTTGCCAACTATCTCGAATCGAACTCCTTTGTCACGCACTCTAGGCATGGCTTTCCAAATCTTATTCATGCGAAGCACAACTAACATCATTTACACACCATTTGCATGTCATTCTTGATCGCTGTTCTTTTGAAGACTGCATATTTCGAGATTTTTCAAAAGCATTTGATAAAGTCTCTGATAATATACTAATGCACAAACGCCACCTTAACATAGATCCCCAACTTCCCATTTGGCTTGAATCCTTCCTGTCCCGTCGTTCGCAGTATGTTTCTGCTAACAACTCTGACTCACCCTCCAGGCCTGTTTGCTCGGGCGTTCCACAAGGCTCTGTTCTGGGGCCGCTTTTATTCTTAATTTATGATATGACCCATCTTCCCGTGTTTCATCTAATATTCGTCTTTTCGCTGATGACTGCGCAATATTTAGAGTAATAACTCGTAACAATGATGCAACCATTCTTCAATCTGACCTTAACGCTCCAAATGCAAAGCAATGCGCGTTACCTGGCGTACTAACACTCCACCAGCCTATCATATCGCTAACACCCCTATAGATTGTGTTTCATCTTACAAATATCTTAGTGTCCACATTTCATCTGACCTTACCTGGAACACGCGCATTTCATACCTAACAAGAAAAGCTAACAAATCACTGGGCTATGTCCGACGAAATTTTTCACGTGCACCACAATCTCTCAAACTAGTTCTCTACAGAACACTTATTGGGCCTAAACTAGAATATGCAGCCTCAGTTTGGGACCCCAGTCAGCTTATAATAATTGATTTAGGAGCAAAGATTCAAAACGATTACACACGATTCATTTCATCTAACTATAACAGGACCGCTAGCATCAGTTTAATGAAAACTAATCTAGGATTACCATCTTTAGCCTCTCGACGTGAAAACGCGCGCCTCTCGCTCTTTCATAGGATATATCATCACCACCTTTTACGACACCAACTCCTTTCAGCACCACATTACATATCATGTCGCATTGATCACCAACACAAAGTCGGCATTCCCTCTTGCAGGTCCTCCTCTTTCCTTCACTCATTTGGACCACACACAAGTGATGAGTGGAATCACCTTCCTGCAGTTGGTGTCACCATCAAGGATACTAACCAAATTCAAGAAGTTGTACGCGATATCTGTATCTTGTTTTCTTTTCTTTTCTTTTTAAACTTGGCATCATCATTATTACTTATATCAAATGTCTATCTTCATTCATACACCGAAATTTGGCTTTAGGTAATAATTAACGTATCATGTATTCTGTTTTCTTTTTTGTGCCGCTATAATTTGTGTAACTACTTGTAACCTTTTCGAAATTTATTTATGAATTGTTCTGAGTTCTTTTTTTTCTTCTCCGATAATATTGTGTAATTTCTTGTGATCTGCTACTGAGCTATTTTCAATTTTCTGTATTTTTACCCCACCGCCCTATGTAATGCCATTGGCCCTGAGGGGTATTCTAAATAAATAAATAAACCAAACACGCAGATGTCCATAGGTCCGAGGGTGCGATAACAGTACACTTCCTTGCTTTGCAAAAGTGTCTTCCAGCCCAGCTTGGGGCTCATTGCGTTAATTAGAAACTATATTGATGTTCAGGAAATGAGACATAGACATTTTGTTCGAGATTTTCTGTCAGAATCTGCTGCACGCGCTTTAGTGTAAAACTATAATGCTCTGGTTGCAAGAAGAAAATAGTCTGATATGGGTTAGGTGGTCATGCTAAGAAAGCAGTTGTATAATTGTACAGGTATCAGCTACTAAGCGAGAACACTCGTCGTTTATATTTTTGCGGTGTTTTCGACAATGAAAAAGCTCCAAGGCACGGACCGGACCGCGAAGACAGTCATCGCTCTTGGCGCCACTGAATACGACATTTCTGTATATAACCTCATAACTACATTCCACCTTGTGGCGAAGTAAGTACCGCCCCCCCCCTCTCTCTCTGTTCGCTGTAATGGCTGAGCGCGTAACATTTTAATCAGTTTTTGTGAGAAGTTCTAAAGGCTCACTTGCGTGTCACGCTTGCGGCACCAGCGCCTTTGCGCATTTCGCGATGTTGTCCATATCCTTTCCAAAGATGCAGTCGAGGTAAGTGTCGATCAAAGGGCATACGATGAAGGCGAACATAAACGGAACCAGGTGAAAGCAAGGGTGAATGCACTTTGATTGATCTTAAATGCACATATAATGTAGATATATTATCCTAATTTATTGTGACAGATACCAAGGAATAAGGTTCACATCCGACGACGAGATGTCAATTTCATCGTCTTCGGCGTCGTCGAAAAGTCTTGGCTTTGTGGACGATCAGTTAAAAGCACTACTACCGGTTGCAGCTATAATTTTCTCCGCATAGGTGCTTACCGAGCGACCACTGGACTTACTAGTGCATAGTCGACGCTGCGATGACAGGCGGCGTTCCGCTTACGGCGAACACGCTAAACGTGGAGATCTCCATTTCTTTCTGGCCAAGTATTCGGGGTAGTCCCGTGGCCGCTCTTCCCGTTGTGGACGCAGTGCGTTGACAGCGCCACCAAGTAGTCCCATTCCGCGGTACTGGCGGTGGCGGTATGAGTCCTGAGTTGGGCGCGGAGGGGGAACGTTAGGTCGAAGTGCAGCAGCGTAACTCATCACTTGCGACCGATGCTATGGCGGCTCTGGTATGCACAGCGACTGCTGGATTTCTTCCCGAATAATATATGCAATTTTATGATGACGGAGGCTGGAGGTTGAGGCTGGAACGACGGCAAAATTCGACGCAATTCTCCTCGCAGATCGTCGGAGCAGCCTGACCGAATTTCTACGTAGCCTGGCGTCGAGCGGGAATTGAATTTTCGGGTATGAATTTCCAGCCAGTTTTAAATCGTCGTCGATCAGAGAGAAAACTGGACGGTCTGGGGTGGGTTCCTCAAAAATCCACCGAAAAGTTCCTGCTTTATTGCGCGCGTGAGAAAATGAACTATCCTTTAATCAAACGTGTGACGTTTTTAATCGAAGAGTGACGTTTTCATTGAGGAGGCGTAGACGCGTTTTAAGCAGACCTTCGGCCCTTTCTTTGCATGAAGCGCTCGTAAATGTAGCTACGTAATTGGTTAGGAAAATGTCTCTCGTTGTCAAGTTTCATTCACTCTCGGTTCTCGAGCAACGTCCCTGGAGTTTCTTCCAAGTGGAACTGTTAAAAATCTCGACTCGACCGCACGCTTCCAGCCATCTTTCCTGGCCTTCAAGTAATGATCCGCGGAACGCTGGCTGCGGCCTGGGTTGCCGGAACATCATCGATGTGGGTTGCACAGAGGCTGTCATGGCCCTGCAATCGAGGTGATGGTCTTGGACTGCCCGTTGTTTTCGGGAAGAAGGCCGTAGTGTGGCCCTAGCTCATGCTGCTTGCGGCTAGTTCGACGATTCGCGTTGCCTTTAGCGTCTTCTTCGCGGCTATGGTTTGAATTACCGCTTCGCGGGTGCGTCCGCAACATTAACGAAGCAGCACCTACACCAGATGTCAGTTGGGTCTGACTAAAGTCTCTAGATTTTCCCCTGTTAGTTCCTAAGCACCTAGAACCATTGAAGCGCCGCCGACCAGTCTCAATGGCTAACGCTTGTTTTCGGTAGCCATGTTCTTCGCTTCTGAAGCACCTGGTGAAACGCGTTCCCCGCTCACTAATGACGGAGGGTTGGCGAGAGGAGAAATGCGCGTCACGCTAGCATATTGTCCGCTAAAAAATGCGTGGCTTATATGCTTAGACGTACTACGTGGCTTCGTAAATCTTCCAAGTTGGGAAGAAAATGGCGGAAGACGCCGGCTGCGCGTTAGAGAGGGCCGGGAAAGGAGGCAGTTGTCGGTGCTTGGGTAAAAGGAAAAAATCTAGGCACTTTATTTCTGACTAAAGGTGGTAATCCAACTGTCAAAGATGGGAAAATAAGGTTGTATTCAATCTTTTAATATTGAAACACCTTATTGGGCGAATTTATGCCCACAAAGCTCAAGTACCGCTCACTGTACAACCATGTAACAGTCCAAATACGATATACCGACCGGCACGCCGCCTGCAATCTGATTGTCGGCAGAACGCATCGTCTGTTGCATTTATAATGGAAATTCACGCGTTATCGCTAGGGCTAGAGTTTGCTCCAGAATAAACTTGAGTACTTGTCCTTTTTGCGCAGTCTTTTTTTCTACAGCCATTTTATTACTGAGTATTAAATTTGATGCTAGTTCCGAGTGTACCGTAAAATATGATGCCTCTGTTCGTGGCCGTAGTTCTCTCCTCACAGTTTCATCAAGGTTGATATTCTCGTTCTAATAACTTCGGCGGGATGGCATCCCAACGAAATGTGTATCGCCTTGCCGTGAATACAGTCAAGGCCCCCAGCCAAAGCAACATCGACCTGGTGAGTTGTTTCATGGCATGTAAGATTTACGAAATTTGAACGCGATAGTTTTTATGAGTGTGTTTTGCAAAAATTTTGGTGTCACCGTAGGCTGCGTCGTCGTTGGTTATGAGGGGAAATAGTGATATGCGCAAAGAAAAATATCCAGCCAGTTCCATGTCGCGAACACTGTCAAAACAACGAAGCTTATACCCGTGCTTCATTGGGCTATATCGTACTTCTATGTTTTCAAGTCTTCCGTTCGTTGGCGCTTAGCTTCGGCCCCTCTTGCGCGAACATCGCGGTTCTCTCGCCGACGGCACGCCCGTTCTTGCGTCATCTCTCGCTCACGTCGGGCGGCTTCTTCACCGGGGGAACGAGAAATGTTCGCTATCTTGAAAGCGCTAACTCCTGAACACTGACACTGACGCGCTATTTTACACTCCACCGCTTCTCACCATCACCCTATCTTGGTGCGTTTGTCGCCCCTCGACACCCTCCGCCCTTGCCCTCGCTTCTCGAAGCACACGCAGCCCTCTCCCTCTTTCCCAGCCTCTCACTCGCCACACTGCGAGGCCACGTGGTCAGCGCTAGCAAAACCCCGGACATGAAAGCCCGACTAAGAACAGCTTCGATGTCAATAAAGAATGACCATCTTCGGCTTTTGTGGTATTGGAACAGGGGTATTGTGTGTGGCAGACAGGTATTTTATCACAAAGCTATGCCAGTAATTGAAAGTGCTTGCGAAAAGCCCTATAAAGTCTTCATGTAGTACAAAGAGTCTGGTTGTAAAAATCCCTATTGCATCGCAGAAGGGTGAAATCTGCCTTGTTCATGCCTTCTGGCACCTTGGTAGGGTTATTCTAGGGGCCGCGAGAATCGCTGCCACCAGAACGAAAGTCATCCAGATCAAGAAATGTTTTGCGACTTTGCCACTAGGGGATGGTCCAGTGTGCCGTGGCATCATGAAAAGAGACGGACTGCACCAGGAGTCCCGCCACGTTAATGGCGCAACGAGTGGGTCGCTAAAGGGTCAACTATAAGAAAGCGCTGTGGCATAATTAGTCATAATCGCCATCAACAGGATGAACAAACTGTGGAGCTGCACGGATTGCCTTACGGGGCATAATGAGTGCTTCATTGATTTCCAAGATGATAATATTGGCGTAGTGGGCACTTCGCACCTGGACTTCGAGTAATGTTATTCGCACTGACGCTTCTTTTCTAGCGGCAGCGTTGATGTGACCACTGCGAAGCGAAACCTGGCAAGTGAATAAGAAGACCATGCGAACGCGGCTCAATGAAATTATCGCGTACTACTGTTGAACACGAAGCTCAAGCGTCCTCAGGTTTTTAAATGCGAAGCATTTCTTAGAGAACTTCTGCGAGTTTGAGCGTATATCTATCTATCTAGCCACCTACGACTTTGTGCTCTCCTGGCCGTTTCGTGAATCGGATGTATACCAAAATTGGTATGGATTAACATGACCGTATTACGAACATAAATGACAGGTCATAACATGAAAATCATGACATGCATGTCAAGAACAGCATGATTTACATTCGACGGCCTTGGGGCTCTTGCGGCAATTCCGTTAATTTCATATATACCGAAACTGGTATGACGTGACAAGAGTTCATGGCGAACATAATGACAGGTCCTAACGTGCAAATCATGACACGCATGTCATGTGCGGCATGATTTACATGACATGGTCTCGGGGCGCTCGCGGCCGTTTAAATGAATGGATATATACGAAAACTGGTATGACGAGACATTTCGACATGACGAACATAACTGAACACGTGGTAACATGAAAATCATGACACGCATGTCATGCACGTCATGATTTACATGCCACGCTCATGACGCACTCGCGGCCGTTTCACTAGGTTGATATACACCAAAAGTGGTATTGCGCGATGTGACTGTATGAAGAACATGAACAACAGGTGGTAACATGAAAACTATGACATGCATGTCATGTATGTCATCATTTACACGCCACGCTCATGGTGCATTCGCGGCCGTTTCGCTGGCTTGATATACACCAAAATTGGTATTGCGCGATGTGACAGTATGAAGAACATGAATAACAGGTTGTAACATGAAAACCATGACATGCATGTCTTGGATGTCATGATTTACATGCCACGCTCATGACGCACTCGCGGCCGTTTCGCTAGGTTGATATACACCAAAATTGGTATTGCGCGACGCGACTGTATGCCGAACGTAAATTAGAGGTGGTAACGTGAAAATCATGACACGCGTGTCATGTATGGCATGATTTACATGCCACGCTCATGGTGGACTTCGCGGCCATTTCGTTCGACTGATATACACCAAAATTGGTATTGTGCGATGTGACTGTATGACGAACATGAAAACAGGTGGTAACATAAAAACCATGACATGCATGTCGTGTGTCATGATTTACATGCCACGCTCATGGTGCATTCGCGGCCGTTTCGCGGGCTCGATATACACCAAAATCGGTATTGCACGACGCGACTGTATGACGAACGTAAATTATGGATGGTAACATGAAAACCATGACATGCGTGTCATGTACGACATGATTTACATGGCACGCTCATGGTGCGCTCGCGGCCGTTTCGATAGATTGATATGCACCAAAATTGGTATTGCGCGATATGACTGTATCAAGAACATGAATAACAGGTGGTAACATGAAAACCATGACATGCATGTCATGATTTACATGCCACGCTCATGGTGCATTCGCGGACGTTTCACTAGCTTGATATACACCAAAATTGGCATTGCGTGACGCGGATGTATGCCGAACGTAAATGACAGGTGGTAACATGAAAACCATGATATGCATGTCATGTATGACATGATTTACATGTCACGCTCATGGTGGACTCGCGGCCATTTCGTTCGTTTGATATACACCAAAATTGGTATTATGCGATGTGACTGTATGACGAACATAAATGACAGGTCCTAACATCCGAATTATGTTATGCATGTCATGTACGGTCTGATTTACATGACATTGTTATGGTGCGCTTCCGGCAGTTTAGATAACTGGATATATACCAAAATTGGTATTGCATGAGAGGAGTGCGTGATGAACATAAATCACCGGTCATGCAGTGCATATACCTGAATATACGTTTCATTGGCATGGTATATACCACATTGTGCATTCCCGCGTGCATGGCAAACATGCGATATATGGTGAACTAGATGCCATGGCATGAATGATTTCATTCGACTCAAAAATAAACAAAGCGATGTATGCAGCTCTTTGCTGGCTGCTTCGCATTACATCGATTCCCACAGTGCGTGGGATCTGCCGGATTTTTTTTATGAGAACATTCCCAATACGGTCTTATTGGACCACCACATTGTCAAGTTGGCCCTTCTCCAAATTTGTTACATTGGCCAATCCCCATATTTTCAAGTGGGCTTATGCTAAAATTACCTGAATGTGCCCACCTTCAATTTTTTGTTTCTTTGAACGGGGTTACACTTACACGCCTGCTGAATGTGAATGTATCTGAATCTTAGGAGTGCGTAGTGTGGTCAGTACAAAAATAAATGAATAAATTACCAAATTGAAGATTTCTGCCGGCGCAGGTTTTACCAAGGTCACTGAGCCGTGAATTTTTTTTATTTCGCCTAATCTTCACATTTTTAAGCTAGCCCACTCATTTTTCGCCCCTGCCCCCCAAACAGTTATGTTGGCCCAGCCTCAAGTCTTTTCATGTTGAACTAGCCGTAAATTTTCGAGTTGGGGCCTCTCGCTAGTTTTTCAATTTACTTCTGGACAAAATTTCTCACGTGCTCCACAATACCTCTGGCATGATGAGCCACCACCAAATCTCAATGTGCACGAAGCTGAAAATTCGCAATCTAGCTTGTCCTGAAAATTTGATATCGGCGCACACTGAAGCGAAGAATGTGGGACACCTCCGAAAGCTTCAATTTCAAAAGCATCCATGTTTCGGACATGACCTCCGAATTTTTCATGCTGACCTGCCGAAAAAGTTCAAGTTGACTTTCCGCAATATATATGGCATATTCCCTAATTCACCGCATGTGCCGGTCCCAAAAATATTTTATTTGGCTCATATCGAACGTTCTTCGATATGGTTCAACCCAGAAAAATTTCCTCTTGGGTCACTGCAAATATTCGACCGGGCCCTACACAAAATCTTGGTTTCTCCCCGCTCCTTTACTCTTAAGATAGAGGTAGTCCCACCCGTGCTTTGGGCTCACACATGCGTTTTCTACAGGGTTTTTTGTATTCCTCTGGAGTACAAAATATCACGCTTTTTCTCGTTACTGACGTAGCTCTTGCTCTGGCATTCGAAAAGTAGTCGCCAAAGATATGAATAGCCTAAGACAGGAACACGGCATATTTTTGCATTTCAGATGTGGTTCTCGATCACTCAAGGGAAGGTTGCTGAACATAACTCAGCTTTTGCCACAAAATATCCAATACCGAATATATAGCTTTTCCACGGTGCCTTTTCGCAACGTTTAAAATTAACGGGGTTGCTGTTGAGCCGATTTGAAAAGAAGCCAGAGCTCAAGCTCAAAGTAACCAATGTAGCCATTCAAATTAATATAGTCGCCAGATTTGTAGCCAAGTGGAACAGAAACTGCAGAAACTGCATGAGTAGGGTTTTCGCTAATAAACAATCAATACTAAAATATGATGAGAAGAAACACAACAGAAATAAGAGCACGATTTCTCCCTTCTTGCCTGGTAGTCAACAGAAATTTGTGGGAAATAAATAAATAAATAAATGAAGATGAACCGCCCAGTCATTGTTGCAGCTCTGTTTTTTGTCAAGTTCACACCAATACACGCGCTGTGCATCATGATTAGAAACGCGCATAGCTCAGCATAGATGGCGAGCGCCGTGAGAAGCGTGCTAGCCATGCCTTTTTCAGCATGCAAGCAACATGGGCACTGTGCATTGGAAGGCGCGCCACGTGTTACGTTGGGGTGCCTCGATACGCACTAATCTGGGCAGGTGGTGGCCACGCAAATCTGCAGGCGAGCGCGCATCTTCTTACATGCACTAAATGATTGGAAACAGAAGTTCAGCAGCAGCCATAAAGTAGCCATGGAGCCAACCCGAGATTTTATCGCCATACCAAGTCGTAAGGTACCTAATTCGACGCACATGTCAAACCAATGGCAACCCTGAACGGTAACATTCGTCTGCATGCATTTTCACTGCTCTTTCAGGAGCACACTTGGTCCGCAATGTCTACGCAAGGCGAATACAGCAATTCTTCGATAATTACTGGCCTGTCCTTCGAAATGTCCGCGCTTTAGTATGTCATGAAGAATACCATAAAATCACTCAACGAAGGCGTTTTCGGGCCCTGCGTGTCCGTGACGAGAAAACGACAAGCAGTGAGTGTTTTTCATGTGCATATGTGTTCACTTTCTGCAGTATGTGTAATCCAAGCTGAACCCCGTAATTCCGAGGGTCTTGTCCACACACGCTGCTTCGATCTCTCAACGTATTGGTAAAACAGAAAACAAACGCACAGGCATGCATTCGCCTAACATGACTCGAAGGCAAGAGCCTGCTTTTCCTTCTCGGTTGATGTATTGATTGTCCCTTGCCCCCCTCCGAAAGTTTTCTGCATTTGACGTGATTTCGCACTGCCGTCAAATTGGAGGCATTGCAAGCCTTCTGCACCTCACCTGGCTTTGCATTGCCTTCGTGATCGGCCTACCGACGACCAAGCAACGATGTCACATGATGATGTCATCATGTGACGTCACTTCGTGTCCCGTCATGCTGCCGTCAAGTCAGAAAATTGTTCGATCTGTGACGTTATGTTGGCGTCATATAGTCACGTAATCACGTGATGAAGCTCTTTTGCTTAACTCGTGCTGATGCCACCGACGTGGGTCTAGGCTATGTGAAAAACCACATTGCGTGCAATAGGCTTTCAGACAGGTGATCGATACAATCGACAAAGAATAGTTTTTAGCGCAATACAAGGGACTGTGGGACTTTTCGCGTGTACACCCTTCGCCTTTTCACGGCCATTAGTGAATGACACCCACTATGCGTCCTCGTCTACCATGCGGGATATTCACCCGAGAAATTATTCACCATAGAGAGAACATGCTTAGGTATCCTCGGCAACTTTCTAAATGCCAAGCTGTTCTTATCAAACCGAAGACACTTTGACCGTATCTATCTATCTATCTATCTATCTATCTATCTATCTATCTATCTATCTATCTATCTATCTATCTATCTATCTATCTATCTATCTATCTATCTATCTATCTATCTATCTATCTATCTATCTATCTATCTATCTATCTATCTATCTATCTATCTATCTATCTATCTATCTATCCGCTCCATGCTTGTCTCCTTATTTTAGTTTATACCATTACTGGCATAGCAAAATACGTATAGCAACCGCGCCGAGCGAGCGTGCTCGGCGCTCGGAGTCCACGTTCGCATCGTGTTGTGTTTACTGTGCGGTCACGGAGAGTGGCCTGGGAACTCGAGTTACGGCGGCCGGGTCGGCCGGGTGTTGTAAACACAGCCGCCGGCGCAAGTCGCCCCGTCGCTGCTGCCTCGTTCGCCTCGCAGCGCTTTTGCTTAAATATACGAGTTCTTATTGTAGACGTGCCTTTGTCTTTCTTTACTTGTGAACACGCAATATCATCGCGCAACCTACGCCCTGGACGTCTACGTACGTGTTAAGAGGAACGCGATAAGAGGTGGTGACGTGAATAACGTGACTTCCTTGTCGTGCACATCACAAAATCGTTTCCACCATCACGTTTGGCGCATACCCGCATACGGTGGCCCGTTCTATACGGGTGAGCACTACAGGTGACATTGTCAACATCAACCCAGACGTTGGAATTCTTAACCCGACTACCTGAAGGAGTAACGTGGCAGAAGATGTGTCGACAGCGTTGGTCGGGTTGTCCGTAGGTGAAATAACCCGATGGAAACTAAGAATAATTACAGTTGAACCTCCACGTAACGAAGTGATGAAGACGCTCGAACAATACCGTAAATTGGGAAGTTCATAAGAGAAAAGCAAAAGCGACCACGCCATTGCTCTTATTGCCACCAATCTATTCCTGCGCATGTAAAAAGTCCGCCAAGTGACCGCCGAGCTGAGCTCACGAAAAGGCAACTGACAACGCAGCCATATCCACCGCCGTGAGAGGCGGCCGAGTATGCACCGTGCCATGTGCTGATACCATCACCTTTAAGGGGCACACGCTCGTCAGTGCCGCCAACCTTGCACATTTGCTGCAAATGCACCGGTCTCGTACCGAAGGCGGCGAGTGCTTTAGGCCCAACACTCAGCCGCCTGTTCCACGTCAGAGACTGCGCCACAAAAGTGCGGTACCTCAGCGACACTGGGGCTGAAGTCTGCGTTATAGCTCAGTGAAATGGCAGCGAACTTCAAACCTTACGACTGAAAGATAACTCCCTCCAACTTCGAGAGATGCAACTGCCGGGCTGCACAGTGCCCTTAGTGTGCGATGTCTCTACAGGTTGTCAACGGCCGTACGTTCCACCACAATTTCGCCGCACCATCTTCGATACTATGCATTCCTTGTCGCACCCTGGTATTTGTGTGACTCAGCATCTCGTCTCCACGCAATACTTGTGGCCACGCATGAACATCGACGTCCGGCGCTGGGCACAGGCGCTTCTCAAGTGCAGCAAATGAGAGTTCGGCGCCATACAGTCTGTCCCCTGGGTACCTTCAGGCCTCCTGATGTGCGTTTCAGGTACGTGCCCCTCACTTCGGTCGGTCATTTTCAGCCATGCAAGGGGAACTATATTTTAACCTACATTGACCCGTTCACGCGATGGCCTGATGAATCGCCACTCAGCAATATCACCGCAGAAACAGTCGCCGAAGGCCTCCTCATAGTAGGGATTATCGTTTACGGTGTTCCCACGACCATCACTACAGATCGTTGGCGTCAGTTCGACTCCGCGCTGTTCCGTACGTCTTCCGTATTGCTTGTTTTCAGCCACATCAACACTAATGCCTACCATCTTATGTCCAAAGGCATGGTCCGGCGAATTCACCGCCAGATGAAGGTCTCAATCACGCCATCACGTACACTGGTACTTTGGCCGGAGCATCTACCACATTCTCCTCGGCATTTTAATGCGATACGGACTCACGCCGCCTGCTTCTCGGCAGAACATGTATTCCATACTGCCCTGAGGCTACCTCGGCAATTTTATGACCCATAACCGGTACCAATACCTGAGGTCGGTGACCATACCAGTCGTCTCATGGTGGCCATGGGAGCCATGTCTCCTACTCCATGGCGCCGTCACGCACGACCATCGTTTGTCGGTCGTGCTCTACGTGAATGCACCCACGTTTCGTCTTACACGGCGCAGTACGCCCATCAGTGCAACCACAGTACGACGGACTTTCCCAGGTGGTCAAGCGATGCCTCCAGCACTTCGTCCTGCTGTTGAAGAGACGCAAGGACAGCGTCTCTCTCGACCACCTCAAGACAGCTTTCCTCGACACCGGCACCGTCATCGAGGATGACAAGCGATCTACGAACGCCAGGCGCGTCCACTTCGCTACAACAGGATCTATGGACAGACCTTGGTGATAGCTCCTTCGCCTCCCGGCTCTCTCGATAGATGGGAGGGCCCAGTGGCGAACCGTCAGCGTTTTCGCTACGGTGACGACGAAGTTGCGCCGCTATATTTCATGCGCCGCGCGCTCGAGTGAGAGCACAAAAGGGAACGAGCCGAACAAGTGAAAACGTGTAGCGGTCGTCCGAGTGGGAGCTACGAAATAATAAAATATGTGGGACTACTGGAAATGCCTCCATTAATAATCAGAATATGATAGCCTTAGAATGCGCGATGGAACAAAAACCCTCGTTTGCATAGTTGTAAGGAAATCAATGCTTTTTACAAGGAAGATAAATACCTCCGCCCTACGACAGTTTCATCTCCGTGGGCAGAAAAACGCGCGGGCAAAAAAGAAAACGCCAGGCCCCTAACCCAACGACACTCGAGCTCGCGTGCTGATCTGCTAGGGGATGCGCATGCTCCTTGCATTTGCACCTCGGAGGCTGAGGAAGGACGTTAGGGGAGGTGGACCAGTTGGGTGGACAGATGAGCCGACGAGAGCATTTGCTGTAGACTTGTGCACTACTGCTACGACACAACTAAATTTGGATCTCTCGGTGGACGAGGAGCCTTTAAGTTGATAGCAAACGGCATATCTTTCCTTGCAGTCAGACATACGTAACATAAATTTCAATCTTCGTTTCAGTAAGGAAAACGAAAAAGCAAGCGTCCGAATGGCACGCTGAATAAGGCTGTCTGTGAACAGCCTTATTCAGCGCTTTTATATATAAAAGGGAGAGCCGTCTAGCAACTCAATTATTTCATTCTAAGACTACCATGGGTAGACCGCGGAAGTTAGACACCAGACGAACAGGGTGACTAAAATGCTCGACGAAAGCAACAAATTCGTCTTGCTGAAAACGGTCTACCACAGCGACGACAAATCGACTATCACTACCAGTACTCTAAAGCAGTAAAACATACCTACCCCCCCCCCCCCATTTCATCAGCACGAGTGATGTTTCGTACATGTTCGCTGGACATTCACGTTCGCAGAGCGGGATGGCGGCCAATTTCTTCTACTCAGTGATTTCTGGGAAAAAAAATATATAATCAGGCTTGGTGGGCAAGCTAGTTCTATAATTTTGGTCGATGATAACGCTGAAGCCTGTGTGTATTCGCCAGGGAATCGAAATTTCTTCATTAGATTGAGAACATCAAGCAATCGGGTTTCATTAGATTAAAATTTCAAACTATCATGGCTTCAGCAGGAATGGAACCCTGGCAATCAACAGGGCCGTCAAGAATTCTACCACAGAGCAACCTAGTCGTTCAAACTGCTTATGCAAAAGGTCCTTTATAGGCGTCGTTTCGGGAAAAGGCCAATTGATGTAAAAGCATTGACCTGCCCCTACCATGAGAATCTAATAAACATTACATATTGTCACGACGCCGAAACAGCAGAAGTCGGATATACTCGTAGAACAGCTCACTTTAATTATGCGAGGCACTAGAAAAAAAAGGATCGGGCGTGAACCTCGTCTTCCTCTCTTGCTGCGCGAGCTCTTCTTTGTTGTCGCTGTGCAGGTTGGATGCGGCATTTGCCTCCCTCCAGGGAGAGCATCGTCCCGATGCGCTACTACAAAGGACGGTGTAGCAGACGTGTATTGCAAGTTAATCTGCACGATACGGCTTCATTCGTACAACATGCACGATTTGCGATTTGTGCTGGCGAGTTCGCGAGTGACTGTCAGACACGAGCTCATAGTTCACGTCACTTAGGCGTTCTAAAACACTGTAGGGACCAAAATACCTCTTCAGTAATTTTTCAGAAAGTCCACGTGCATCGTCGAGTAGGGCTGCAGACCCACATTTCCTCGCCTGCTTGATATTTGGCATATCGATGTCACAAGTTATAACGTTGTGCGTCGTAACTTTGCTGCTGGGATATTCGGACGCGTTCAAGCTGCCTCGCCTCTTCAGCTCGTTGAGTAAAAGCTTCAGTGCCCGTGTCTGTATCATTGCAGTCATGCAGTAACATAGCATCAAGCATCGCTGTCACTTCACGGCCATGAAGAAGGCTAAATGGCGTATTTCGCATAGTTTCCAGCTGCGCTGTATTATAGGCGAACGTGAAGTACGGTAGAATGTCGTCCAAATTTTTATGATCCACGTCAATGTACATACTCAGCATATTGGCAATAGTCTTGTTAAGGCGTTCTGTTAAGCCGTTGGTTTGTGGGTGGTAGGAGGTAATTCTTCGATGAGGTGCTCCGCTGAGCTCAAGCACTGTCTTCCGGAGCGTGGCCGTTAAAGCGGTACCTCTATCCATGATTATGACTGTCGGAGCACCAATGCCTCAAAACAATGTTTTCAATGAAGAATCATGCGGTTTCTACTGCGGTGCCGCTTGATACATCCTTTGTTCCTGCGTAGCGCGTAACATAATCGGTGGCGACTGTTACCCATTTGTTTCCAACATGCGAAGTCGGAAATGGTCCTAGAAGGCTCATTCCGATTTGGGCAAACGACACGGTGGGCACTTGAACTGGTTGTAACAATCCAGCTGGTTTTAAAGGTGGCGATTTCCGTCGTTGACAGTTGAGGCACGCGCACACGTAATGCTTTACAATGGCTGGAAGCCTCGGCCAGTAGTATTTTTGTTGGATTCTGGCCAATGTGCGCGGCGTATTCGAGATGGCCGGACGTCGGCTCATCGTGGCAGGCTCTCAGCACCTCTTAACGAATGGACGTCGGGACGACAAGTAGGTGGCTGCTTCTGCTGGAAGAAAAGAAGCGTAAGATGCCGTGTATCTTTTTAACCAGCACTACAGGTGATGCCCAAGGGCTTTTTGACGGCTGGATGACGTCATCGGCGAGCATTTTCTGCACTTGTTCTTGGTTTACATCGCGCTCTTTCGGTGTTAAGCGGTGTAAATTTTGCCGAATTGGTCATGCTGTCCCTTCCGTTACAGGCGCGGCCACTGTTAAGAGGTTACACGGCGCGCGTGGCCGCTCTCCTCGAACTACTAAGCGCGCGCCGCGCGAAGTAATGCGGCGCAAGCGCAATCAGTTTCAGAGGTGGAGTTAGCTGCGCGCCGCCTGTTACGGTTCCTCCCACATCGCCGTGAGCGGCGAAACTTAGATTGTGCGCGCGTTTTACCAGAGCGCGTGCGGCAAAGTGCAAGGAACCGTAGCAGACGACGCCTAGCTAACTCCGCTTCTGGCACTGGTTGCGCTTGCGCCGCAATACTTCGCCTGGCGCCCGTCGTGGCGCTCCGCAGATCGCGGCCACCCTCTCCGTGTTACCTCTAACACTTGCTGCGCATGTACACATTTGACTTCAGAAGCTGTTGTGAAGTGTTGCTCGAACTCGCCGACGACTACTACCTAGGAACATCATTGTACCGTACCGTGCACTTCGTTTCTATAAATCTAATGCGTCTGCTGTAACGTGAGGACCGACGTTACATCAGACCATGGGAGGACACGACATAGTAGTGGTCGTACCTGGCAAGCCCACGATGTGCGCACAACTGCTCAATTTACCCAAGGACGTTGATTGATCTCACAATGCTTGCCTCAAGGAAAAAATAGAGCACAGGCTGCTAGTCATTGATTGCTTCTCATAAAAGAGGTCCCCCAATGCGTGATATCTGCCTGATTTTTTCCTTCACTCGCTCGCTCTTGTATTTCACGTTACTTGCTAAAACGCTTGGCTATTGCCATGTAGGACACCATGTAAACTGTAGTTCTTTCACTGTGCTTTAACAACTATGAAGCACTATCACAAGTTTTAAACAAGTTTGTTGCGGTTTATTTCTTGCCCGTTCGTTATCGTCCCGTTATGAGACGACAGGCAGACCAGGGGCGTAGCCAAGGGGGGGGGGGGGGGGCGTTCAAACCCCCCCGAAATTTTTCAGTTTTGCTTGCGTATATAGACACGCACACATACAAACGCACGCACGAACATACATAAAGTATGGTTGAACCCCCCCCCCCGAAAAAAATTTCTGGCTACGCCCCTGAGGCAGACGTTCTTGACCTGCGTCCCATTTCCATAACTTCTGTGCTACTAAAATATTAAGTTTTCATTTCTTTTATAGCTTTTTAACTAGAAGTGCATGGATGTGCCATTTGTAACACTTTTGATGTCCTTTTTATGTCCTTTTGTTGCAGCTTTGTGAGCCAACTAATTTGTCTGGCGGAACCGTGAACCAACTCGACTATCCCATGTTCACGTACGGGATTATTTCTAATGCGTCCAAAGTCCTTACATTAGGCGAGCTCAACCACTCCTTGGCTGCGAAGGTCAGTAGAAGCACGGGGAAAATGGAGCACTGCCGCGTTATGTGCCGATTTTGGTCTCCATTGATTTGACGTCGCACGCGCACAGACACACACACTCATACATACATACATACATACATACATACATACATACATACATACATACATACATACATACATACATACATACATACATGCATACATACATACATACATGCATACATACATACATACATACATACATACATACATACATACATACATACACTCACACAACAATTTAGAAAGTGCACTGTCGTACTTTGAGTGGCATATCCGCCTCACCATGGTGAGCGGCCGTAGACACGGAGTCAGCTGACGTTTTCTACAAACTAGCGAGGAAGAGGAATAAACATTTTATTTAAAAAGACTCTTGCTATTCCTTGTTCACTGTTTAGATTTTTCAATGTATTAGCATAGGAGGTCCCGCCTGCGGTTTGTAACCTTCGGACCTCCTCCTGCATATTTATCTGCAATGTATTACCTTTTTGACGTGACTAATAAAGATTGATTGAGATTGATTCAAACGGCAAACTAGAGGCTCCCGTAGGTGGAGTCCCTATTTTAGGGCCCCACTGCCTCGAGCGGCTAGTTTGGCCTGGTCCAAGCTAGCCTGCTGGTTTTCCAAGTCCTGAGCGGTGAGTCGAACCTCCCACGACCTATTCTATTGGTTGCGTGTGATGAGGGGTGAGTTGCCCTCTGTTGGCCTTTGTCGGCAATTCCAAGTGATGTGAATGAGTGTTGGCGTGTCGCTGCACCAATGGCAGCGGTCATCGTATGGAGACCGGCGCATTTTGCTGAGTGTGTGTATGTTGGGATATGTGTTTGTCTGTAGGCGTCTGCAGTTCCCAGATTGCCAGCGTGTGAGTTTAGGGCGGGGGGGTGCCATTTTCTGCCGCGCCCGTTTTCGGCTCACTAGGATATCTCGCGGTAGCCTGGGTTTGAAGTAATCCGCCTGGCTCGGCGTGTCCGCGGCTCGGAAAGGTAAGTTCGAGTCAGGTGGTCCGCCATTTCGTTTCCAGCTACACCTTTACAGCGGGACATCATGTGATGCCGTGGTCTTCTTGGAGGTTGGATCCTAGAATGCGTAGAATGCCCTGAGGAAGGACGCCGCTGAGAAACAGTCGGCAAGCCTCTGGTGAATCTACAATACATGCTCGGAGTGTCTGTTGCGCTCTGCTGCTCGGATGGCTCGTGCTATGGCCGCCGCTTTTACTACGGCTGTTCACTTCGTACGTATTGTCGCCGACGTGGTCTCTTGGTTTCCGTTGAGGACGATCGCTGCAAATGCTTTTAGCCTCGTTGTGTATGGGATCGAGTCTGTATAGTACGTGTCTGGGTCATTTCGTAGCCATTCTGGCGCCGGCGCTCTTGATCGTCTGCGGCCCGGCATTAACCGTGGGGTGCGTGTTTTTCGGAATCGCGGCGACGTCCATTAGTTCCCTGTTCTCTCTGGGGTTTTGACGCGTTTCCTCACCGCAGAACTGTGGCGACAAGAGATCGTGAAACCTCTTTAGCAATACTCTGCCTTGCATCGTCGAGTTGACTCTGCAGGGGCCACATTTTGCAAATCCGCTGTGCCCGTCTCAATGTCTCTGCGATAGCAGCGACACGAACTGCCCCACATCAGGTCCGAGGGAACTTGTGGTACGCTCACATGTTTCTGCTCACATTGCCGGCTTATACCGTCACACGGACTGCGGGATATCATCCCATGTTCTTGGTCCGCGGTTGGTTAATCCCACCTGCGAGTGCCCCTTACACTGCAACACTACAAAGCCTTTTTCCTTGGCCTTTTCAAAATACGTCAGGGTTCCCCTCACGAGCCGCCTAGAACAGGATAAGGAGAAAACACTGCATAATATTCTGTATACCGTGGTAAGGAATAGGCCCACGGATCACGATAGAACGTGTCACTTTTGGTCGGTTAACTGTATTATTTTCGCCGTACAGCGTTCAAGATAACCTCCGTAAATGTTTACCTTTCGCACGCTCGTCATGCGTGCAATCCGGTGTCACAGTCTAGCCGTGGCAATTTTTGATGCTCTTAGGCTTCTCATGTACAAACTAACAAGTTGCTGGGTTTGTCGGTTCATTTTAAACAGCGTACCATAAAAAATAATGACACTTTAGCTCGTAGCAATAACGAGGGGAGCGGTCAAGGGGAGCGCAAACTATCTACTGTTTATTCATATTGTGTTACAACCACATACTACACAATGACATGCGGAGCATTGTACACATAGACAAATTGAAGCACCGACCGAAAGGTAATTCGTAGAAAAACTCGATAAACGAATGTGATAACCAGTGTCGCTAGCAATTTTTAGCCAGCTTTTCAACCGTTATCTATGCCATTTCTCTACCATGCAAAATAACACACTGTAAGAATATTACAGCGCGTAGACGGGTAGGATAAAGAAAGGTGAAACGACAGTGCCCGTCCGTTTGCGGGCTGCATTTTTCCTTTTTGTATTACCGACCGACCACCAGACTTTCTTCAGGGAATGTACGTTGTTCAAACTGGCGGTGTCCATGAATCAAAACTAAATGAGCATAGTGTAAAGTCACTAACGTAAAGTACCGCATCACATGGGAGTGTGGATGAAAGCCAGAGAACATAAAAAAATTTTAGGAAAAAACTTTGTCAACAGTTCGGAGCAGTGGGAGGCCCAACTTAGCAGCCCAGAACCAGAAGTTCAATCAGCGCTTCTCAGTCACGTTAGGCAAGCGGCGGAAGCCAGTGGGGCCCTGGACCTGAGGCCCCACCCAACATGCTCCTGAATTCTCCTTTTTCTAGCCCTTCCCTTAAAGCAATGTTTTGTTCTTGTAATCTCGAATCAATTGGGAATTCAATGCTTCGATCGTAGATGCACACTCTCGCTTCAAAATCTTTGTTTTGAGTAAGTCCCGTTGTAGGATGGCAAAAGAAATGGCGCGTGCCTCTACACTTGCAAACTAAAAGAAAGTGGCGCGTGCAGGACTCATGTGTCGATCTCTGAGACATAGATGCAGTTGCACGGTTTATCGCTATAATTGGCACAGTGTGCGTTTTCATCAAGCCTCGTTACACGCGTACGTTTCTAGATATGCTGTCCTGAGTGTCCATTTTTAAATAGCCTGCTTTCGCTCAACAGAATGCGTTGACCGGCTAGTTGGTGAGAATCCATATTGTTTTAGTTAGCTCAAAAAACGACATCACAAGAAAGAAGACAGAACTCAGCGCTGTGTCCTGTCTTCTTTCTTGTGGTGTCGTTTTTCGCGCTAAAAAAAGCAACATGTTTTCGCTCAATTGTTACAAATTTGTCATTTCTACAAAAATGAAAATAAAGAAGTAGTAGTTGAAAGTAATTCACTGTATGTGTACCTTTTTTTCGTCGTCCTCCTCTGCCATGCTTAGACATTGCCCTACACTCTTAATAAGGCCCTAGTTAAGTGCTGGCTATATCCAGGAAACTAGAAAAGAATGTGCTGTTTTCTAGCAATTTGAAGTGTAAGACGTGACGACGACAATGGACGAGAGGGAGAGTACGCATACACGGAGTGCTCGGTGTGTGTGTACTCTCCCTTTCGTTCGTTTTCGTGTGCTGAACCAACACGCCCAATCTGCCATTCTTACATTACATGTTTCCTGCTATTCTAGCACTTTAAGCAGGACCTGATTAAGAGTGTACTAAAGGTTGCGCACTTATGTAAACGACCATATTTTGTCACTCGCAGTTCGTCTACGCTTCAAAGAACTTCGGAGGCTACCGTTCACGTACGGCGTGGCTTCTGTTCAATGTGCACAATTTGGGCGTCGGCAACCTAGTGTGGCGAACGCCCGTTCTCCGTAATCAGACTATTTTGCTTGCTACTGAAAGGAGTATCCAAGTGTCCAATATGAGCTGCAGCTTCAACATGACCAGCTTTTTCTTGAATGTGTTATGTAAATAGTAACCAACGTGTCGCTATTGTGGTGTGATTGTGGTATCTATCTATCTATCTATCTATCTATCTATCTATCTATCTATCTATCTATCTATCTATCTATCTATCTATCTATCTATCTATCTATCTATCTATCTATCTATCGATCTATCTAACCGCCTACGCCTGGGTGCTCTCGTGGTCGCCTCCTTAACTCGGTCTAGAACAAAATTGGCATGGGAGGGTAAGAGGGTCTGACAATTATTACTGTCTGGTCATGACATGTATAACGTGAAAATCCTGTCGCGTACGGCGTCAAACGCTTTCCTCAAGACACATGTGGCACATACCCATATACCACGGGCCGTAGTATACGGGTGTGCGCCACAGGCGACTGACAGTTTATATTGTTACGAATATATTTAACTTGTTTGGAATAGTCCAGTATGGAATAGTCCAGCAGTCAAGATGGCGGTTGTGTATCTTCAGAACACCGACACGTCGTCTGCCTCCTCTTCGCACACCTCCCCACAGTCATAGCTGCAACCCCGCTACATCGACCTCCGGCGGCGAAAGCGCCGACTCGGCGCTTGTTAGCAGGTGGTGGGCGAAAGGTACGGCTTCAGGCGAGCGACGTGGACGACGTTGGAAGACGTAGAGGGCGCCGTATGGTCCAGAGGGGCGATGTCATAGGTGACCTCAGTCACCTGGCGTAGCACACGGTAAGGACCGGAGTACTTGGGCAGAAGTTTTTCGGCCAGGCCAACATGCCGAGACGGAGACCACAGCAGAACGAGGTCACCCGGATTGAAGCGAACGTTCCGGTGGCACTGTCGTATGTATGTTTCTGGCGGAGTTGCGAGTCCGAAGGCGTCGATGGGCGATCTGACGGGCCTTTTCGGCTGTGCTAATAGCGTGGCGAGCATATTCGGTGGACAGGTGGGCAGGGGTGGGTACGAGCGTGTCGAACGGCAAGGTCGGTTCTCTTCCATACAAAAGGTAAAAGGGAGAATATCCAGCAGTGTCGTGGCGCGAGCTGTTGTACGCAAAAGTGACAAAGGGTAGCGCAACGTCCCAGTCGCGATGATCAGTCGAGACATACATGGCGAGCATGTCAGTGAGCGTGCGATTCAAACGTTCTGTGAGTCCGTTCGTTTGGGGATGATAGGCCGTCGTAAGCTTGTGCTTGGTTGCACAAGACCGAAGTAGGTCCTCGATTACCTTGGATAAAAAGTAACGACCTCGGTCCGTGATAAGTTGACGAGGAGCGCCGTGATGTAAGATGACGTCTTGTATCAAAAACTCGGCGACGTCTGTAGCGCAGCTGCTCGGGAGAGGTCTCGTAATGGCAAAACGGGTCGAATAATCCGTAGCGACGGCGACCCATCTGTTACCGTTGTTAGAAAGCGGGAAAGGTCCCAAAAGGTCGAGGCCGACAAGAAAAAAAGGCTCAGCAGGTACGTCGATAGGTTGAAGGAGCCCGGCGGGGTGCACAGCTGGCCTTTTCCGACGTTGGCACGACTCGCAAGAAGCGACATAACGATGTACGGAACGGTAGAGGCCGGGCCAGAAAAAGCGTCGGCGGACACGGTCGTACGTTCTGGCAACACCGAGATGGCCGGCCGTAGGTACATCATGTAGTTGCTGAAGCACGGTCGAGCGGAGATGAGTGGGTACTACAACTAGTAGTTCCTGTCCCACTGGGCGCATGTTCCCGCGGTATAAAATGCCGTCGATGATGACGAACATGCGAAGCGAACTGTCCGTCGAGTCAGTATTCAGGCGGGTGATTAGATCTCGTAGGGACGCGTCACGCTGTTGCTCGTCACCGATGTTGCCGAAAGCGGAGAGCGAGGAAATACAGATGGACGTGTCATCCGTTACGAGGTCTGGATCGTCGACGGGGTACCGAGAAAGGCAGTCGGCGTCTTGGTGTAGACGGCCGGACTTGTAGACCACTGTGTACGTGAATTCCTGGAGGCGTAGAGCCCAACGAGCTAGGCGCCCTGTTGGATCTTTGAGTGCTGAAAGCCAGCATAGAGCGTGGTGGTCTGTGGTAACGGTGAAAGGTCGACCATATAAACAGGGGCGGAATTTACCAACTACCCATACAAGCGCCAGGCACTCGCGCTCAGTAATAGAGTAATTGCGTTCGGCAGGAGAAAGGAGCCGGCTGGCATACGCAAGAACTCTATCATGACCGGATTGACGCTGGGCTAACACAGCGCCAATGCCGTAACCACTAGCGTCGGTGCGCACCTCGGTTGGAGCGGACGCGTCGAAGTGGGCGAGGATCGGCGGTGTGGTGAGCAGCGTAGTGAGGCGGGAAAAAGCACTGGCTTCGTCAGGACCCCACCAAAATGGCACATCCTTCTTGAGAAGGTCAGTGAGGGGCGGGCAATATCTGCGAAGTTTCTGACGAAGCGTCGGAAATATGAGCATAGGCCCACAAAACTTCGAACGTCTTTGGCACAAGTTGGTACGGGAAAATCGAGGACAGCGCGAACTTTGTCGGGATCGGGTCGGATGCCAGATGAGTCGACGAGATGCCCCAGAATAGCAACTTGGCGATGGCCAAAGTGGCACTTCGATTAATTAAGTTGTAGCCCAGCCGCACGAAGCACGGAAAGAATAGACGAAAGTCGGTCGAGGTGAGACTCAAAGGAGGGAGCAAATACAATGACGTCGTCCAGGTAACAAAGGCAGATAGACCATTTAAAGCTGCGCAAAAGCGTGTCCATCATCCGCTCGAACGTGGCCGGCGCATTGCACAAACCGAACGGCATGACTCTGAATTGGTAGAGACCGTCAGGCGTTACAAAGGCGGTCTTCTCACGGTCGAGGTCGTCTACGGCGATTTGCCAGTAACCAGAGCGTAGGTCTATCGAAGAAAAATAGGTAGCACCATGAAGGCAGTCCAAGGCGTCATCGATACGAGGAAGCGGGTAGACATCCGTTTTGGTGATCTTGTTTAAATGCCGATAATCCACGCAGAAACGCCAGGTGTTGTCTTTCTTTTTAACTAAGACTGCAGAGGAAGCCCACGGACTCGAAGAAGGCTCAATAATGCCTTTTGTGAGCATCTTATCGACCTCCTGTTGAATAACTTGGCGCTCTGATGGTGAAACTCGGTAAGGACGCCTGTGAATTGGAGGTGCATCACCGGTATCTATGCGGTGCTTGACTTGCGAGGTTTGACCTAAGGGCCTACCGTCAAAGTCAAATATGTCAGAGTAGGTCGTAAGGAGATCACTGAGGTCTCTAACTTGAGAGGGCAAAAGGTCTAAGGCAATCATCTTGGTTATGTTGTTGTGCAGTGCAGAAGAGGGGACTGCGTCGACTCTGTGCGGGTTTGGAGAGACGACAGCGGGCAGTTCGGGTGACACCGATGAGATCTGGCACTCGTACGACGGTGACAGAGTAGCGAGAGCAATGCCTTGTGGTAGGACTTGAGGGCTCAATCCGAAGTTCAGAAGAGGAAGGCACGTCTTGTTCGCTGTAATAGTTACAACTGTGTACGGAGAGGAGACGTTGCGGGCCAGTAGAACACTGGGAGAGGGAGAGACCACGTAATCCCCATCCGGTACACTGGGATATGGTTCAACAGCGACGCAAGCTAGGGCTTGTGGTGGCAGACGAACAGCCTCAGCACACGAAAGTTTCATCTGAACCACCTCCGACACGTCGGCGGACGCAGGCAAATCAAGTTGTACAACACCGGCCGAGCAGTCAATGGACAGCAGAGTGGTCAGACAAGAAATCGAGTCCGAGGATGACATCATGAGGACAATGAGCGAGAACATGAAACATAACGGACGTCTGGCGGTCGGAGAACCTCACACGTGCCGTGCACATTCCGAGTACAGCCGGAGTTCCTCCACTAGCGACACGTACAAATAGGGACTCGGGCGGCGTAAGGACCTTATTTAATCGTGCACGGAGATCAGAGCTCATAATAGAAATATGTGCGCCGGTATCAATGAGGGCAGTCACAGGCACGCCATCCACTTCCACAGCAAGCAGGTTCTGGTCCGTAGTGAGGGTCAGCAGAGGGTTTTCAGGTCGGGGGTCGAATGCAGCATCACCTCCGGGAGCTGCATTGCTCAGTTTTCCGAGTATGGGCGTCCAGTAGGGCGAGGCGACGAATGGCGACGGGGCTGAGGTGACCGGGAGCGACGATCGTGTGGGACGGCGAACAGCTGGAGCGTCGGACCGATGTCGTCGGAGCCTCATCGTATGGTGCACCGTCACGAGCGGGAAAATGCAGGGGTCGGTGGTTGTCGTCACGTCGATAGCCAGCAAACGAGCGAGATGGAAAGGTGCGAGAACGACAGTAGCGGGAAATATGTCCTACACCGTGGCAACGAAAGCAGATCGGCTTGTCGTCCTGCGTTCTCCACTGGGCAGGGTCACGATAGCGGCGAAACATTTCCGGTGCACGAGGAGGCGCTATGGAACTGACACGAGGTTCTGTCAACGAACATACCGGCTGCAGTCCGACATTTGCAAGCTCCTCCCTCACAACCTGCTGGAATCAACGAGATCGTTGGTCGAGGATCATCAGATGGCCGCGTCAGGAAAGATGATGGCGACGCCGCCTCGATTTCTCGGCGCACGATGCGAACTACGCTCTCGTTGGTAGGCGGTTGACCGCATGGCGGCTGAAGGTCCTCGCAGGATGATGTAGCGGCCGTGTTCGGAAGTCGCATGAAATGCTGGGCAATGCGGCGACTCTTCAGCTCTTCGAACCGGCGGCACTCTTTGATGATGTCGTCCACGGTTGAGCAGTCTTTAGACACAAGTAAATTAAAAGCGTCATCCGCAATTCCCTTGAGCAAATGGCTTACTTTGTCGCCCTCTGACATGTCGGCGTCGACACGACGGCAAAGGGCCAGGACGTCAAGGATGTAGGAGACGTATGATTCGGTGAAAGTTTGTGCCCGACAGGAGAGTTCTTTAGAAGCGGCCCGCTGGCGTCCGACGGCTCTACCAAATAGGTCGCGAAGCTTCTGTTTACAGGCATCCCAACTTGTTAAGTCAGCTTCATGAGCCTGAAACCACGCGCCTGCTGTTCCGCAGAGATAGAAGTCAACGTTGGCGAGCATCATTGTAGGGTCCCACCTGTAGACCGCTGCAAACCGCTCGTACTTCGCAATCCAGTCATCGACATCAACGTGGTCGGTGCCGCAGAAGTTACCGGGATCGCGCGGTTGAGTCAATACGACCGGCTGTACCGGCTGTACCGGTTGTACCGGAGTCACGGTCGAAGCGGCAGCAGCAGAGTTGCTTTCTGTTGACATATTGAGGCCGTCCAGGACACGTCCGCTGCGGAGTTCCGTCTTTCGTAGTACCCAGCACCACCACCAAAATGTTACGAATATATTTAACTTGTTTACAGTATGGAATAGTCCAGCAGTCAAGACGGCGGTTGTGTATCTTCAGAACACCGACACGTCGTCTGCCTCCTCTTCGCACACCTCCCCACAGTCATAGCTGCAACCCCGCTACAATATCAACCTAAGGACGGCGAGAACAGACATTGGTATCTTAAGTGCGAGAGCGTTAAGAAAAGTTGACACCGGCAGCGTTGACCCGACGAAAGCAAAGAATAAAAGCTAAAATACCAGCAGGAATCGAACCCAATCATTCTGCGTGGCAGTCAGTAATTTTACCACAGAATCACGCCAGGTCTCGAAACGGCTTTGGAAAAAGACCCTATGCAGGCGTAATGTCAGTGCAATATCAATTGTATTTGTAGTGGTGGCTACCTAATTTTATTACAAAGCGATAAACACTACATGTGTACTCATGTGTTACAGGCGTCATGCCGGGTTAATGTCACTTGTGGTTCCAGTGTTGGTTCCACTTGTATAGAAGTCTAATTATCATTACATTTTGTTTGATTCAGCAAGCTATATTCAAGCGTTGCTCGGCCCAGGAGGAATATGCTAATAAAAGTTGCGTATGACATTGAAAACATCGCACCGTAGCGTGCACTTCGTTTGGATAACGCAGACTATTATGCACCGAGTGCTGATACTACATCAGACCATGAGTTACCAATTAAACGTCAGTCCACTCGCCGTGCCTGGTAAGTCCACGATGTGCAGGCAACTACTACACTTACAAAAACACCTCGATCCACCTCGTAACGCTTGCTCAAGGCCAAGCAATGCAGCGTATAACTACTGGCTGCCAGCTTCGCATGAAACCAATTTCCACAAGGCGTGGGATCTGCCGAATGTTTTGTGGTAAGGGCGCTATCGAATTGAAATGCAAGGCATTTGTATGTCCCGTTCCACTGATATAGGTACTTTACCGCCGGCTTGTAGTAACTCTCGGAAGAACTACTACCCCTAAGAACAGGTGAGTAAAGGCGGGTGCTTGTGTTTCACTAGCATTTAGTTCATCACAATGCTTGACTGTCTTAGTGACACTTGTCTCTGTGTTGTGCGTACTTGCGCACTCAGGAGTCAACCTACCCACTATCCGGTAATCACAGCATGGTCTTCGAGCTATCTTGCTAAAGAACAGATTCGAAGACTGGCATTCAGGAATGATGCTACCATGTGGCGCGTATGTATGCATGTATACATGCGGGGGGACTGTGCGCGCAATTGTCCTAGCAGTTGAATTGCAGTGAGCTAGAAACGCGGACTGGTGAGGAATATTTGGTGTGAGCCCGTACGAAAGGACAGTAACTTGATGAAAAGCTCACATGGCATGCTCTGCCTAACGCGTGGCCCTTAATAAAAGCAAAGCAAAAATGGAACGTTACGTGCTCGAGCGCGCGTCTTGTTCAACATTGCTCATCGTGAGAAAGCGTTTTGTAATATAGTGCAACTCTTCCAGCTGATTCATATCTGTAGCAACCGAAGTTGGTTCTACGTGTAGTGCGGTCGAGTGCCTGCCAGGAGTGAAGGTTGTCCTTGCACAATGCTTTGGGAGCGCACATCTCAATCATCACATCACATTTGGCTATGCTCACAAGGGCCTTCCGGAAACCATTGCAGTTCACACTGCGTCGAGGCTCGCTTTCTTTGTTAGGCTGTCGACAGTCATCTAGCGAGGGAAGCTAGTTACTACCTTTCTGCAGACACACACCAAGCTTCGAGTATCTTATAAGGCACAATTTGTTAGACTTTATTGTTAAGGAACTACCGTGAACAGGCGTAACATTGTGCCGCCATCGAGTGTACGAGTGTCCTGTGTGTCTTGCTTGTCGCTGTTGTTATCCGGATGTCGAGTATGTGCCGGAACCAGACCTCTACATGACCAAAGGTGTCGTTGACGACTTCTTTTCATGTACATATCTTAGGTATTGCGCATATTCCTGGCTGATTTTGTTTCGTTTCTGAATAGGTTTTAGAATTTATATGTATACGTACGGTACTCACGGATTCAAGCGCGACACCACTTTGTTTTTAGTATAACCACTCTTATGCGCGATTGCTAGAGATAACACCGCCATGTCACGACCAATCTGGTCTCTAAAGATAGGGTTGGCACTGATCTACGCGTTCGAGTTTGAATTGCGCCCGTATGACCCGAAGTGAAGATGGGGGAAACGAAAGTATGTGCATTATTTAGCCCTATATGGCCTTGTTTCATTCCTAAGTGCTGTACATTTTTGTGACTTTAGCGATACGTACCTTTAGCGTGCTTCATTGCTTAGGCTTTCGTCTATGCCCAAGTATTTCATTGTTCAACGGTCGACAACTTCGTGACACGTGTCATCGTCATCGGAAGTTTTCTTGTAATCTCTTGGCTGTTGCTGTCAGGCGTTCCAGTAAGCACCTTGCTTTCGACGTAAGGAACCAGTTGTTAGTAAGCGCTGTATCTGTGCGTCTTTCTGTGTGCTTCTTTTTTTGCGCTAGTTTACCTGTCCTAAATAGGAACCAACTCACCCGAGCATTCATTCCACAAATATTTGGAATACCGCTCAATATGCGTTTTACCGCGTATCTAAATTTGAAGCCTTAGTACAGGTACGGCTGTTTCGCCTGGGCCTTGTTCAAAATTATCAGCAGTGTGCATTTTTAGGCTTACTACAGGGAAGCCAATAATAATAATATCAATTTTCTACATCCCAAAGTCACGACATTATTATGAGACGCCGTAGAGAATGGTTCACGACAATCTCGACCTCCTGGGGCTGCTTAATATGTGCCCTAATCGCACGGTCCTCTAGAAATTTGCCTTCGTCGAAATGCGACAGCCGCAGCCAGGATTCAACCCTCGACTACGGGGTCAGCCGCCGAGCACCGTAACCACTAGATGACCTCGGCGGGTTATGATTAAGATGACATCCGGAGCTTTACGTTCCAAATCCACGATATGATTATTGTGCACACCGTAGTGGAAGGCTCCGGAAATTTAGACCATCCGGTGTTCTTTATTGTGCGCTGACATCGCACAGTACACGGGCCTTTAGCATTTCGCTTCCGTCGAAATGCGACCGCCGCAGCCGGGATCGAACCGGATTATATTAAAGGTGATAGCGCTTAGTTAGTGGGGATTTTTCCTGGTAGTATACGCGTCACCGAAAAATCAGTGGCGCCATTGACCGCCAAGAAAAGTTCGAATGGAAGCTGGCGACTTGGGCATTTACATGGATGTACACTGGCAGAACTCCAGAGGCAGCGTGCGACGTGTGCGACGCATCGAAAAGAAGCAGCAGCCTAGCCTACCTGACGATTGATGTCTGTGTGAAGGCACCGATACGGGCAGGTCACGTACACATGTGGCTACGTTCAGCAGCGTGACTACGAGGAACGCCAGATGTTAAAGAAGCGGCGACACGTGTAGCAGCGGCATGTACCACGCTTGATGAACTTCAGTGCAACCAGAGTTCACCAGGTTAGGACATGTGAACGCTACTTGTTTTGGCTAGTGCTTATTAGTGACCAAGAAAGAGCAAGATACGTTGCGCATAGAATCAATTTAAACCGTCGCGTAGTCAGTGCGTCACGACTTGACGTCAATGTGCTTCGCATGACTGTACCGATCACTTTGCTGAAAACACTGCGATGTTTGGCGGGTTGGTCAACGTACCGCGTACCAGAGCAAACGTTAAAGGCATTATTTTTCATTACTAAGAGTGAATAAAAAATTGTGCCAGCTACACACTTGTGGCGCGAATACTGATCAAACAGCGGAGCTGGCGGCATTCACCTCCTTTTTTTGTCACCATTACATCTATTTCTCTTCCCCTGCTATACTATACAAGTCTATGCTAGGCTATACTATACATTGCCCAGTCCCCTCATCACCCTCACTTGCCTTTCCTACCCCATTGTTATACTTACTATACATAGCTATGCTATGCTTCGCCCTACTGCTTGTTATTCTCACCGTCGCTTCCCTTTCCTACTTCGCTATAATATATTGTACATAAATATGCAATGCTGTATCCTCTCCCCTTCCTTTTAACAAGAATGTGTTTTATGCCGGGGTCCACCAAGACTTTATTGACGTATTACCGTCACGTACATGACGCTGGTAAAATGGACGATAACAGCTGAGAAAGGAAAAGTAAGAAAGGTTGCTCCGCCGGGAGTCGAACTCGCGTCTCTTTCGCCCTCCACGATAAGCGCCAGGCGCTCTACCGACTAAGCTTCCGAGGCAGGTGCACGCCACTCCACAAACACGCCTTATATATCTCTCGCACAATGCTCTCTGTTGGCGGGGCGAGGCGGGGTAGAGCAGGGTGGTGCTGCCGTCTGTGAGCGGTCAAGTGAAGTGATGCGACATAACACTTACAAGCTTCTATAGAGAACGATTCGGCGGCGACGCAGTGAAAGCATGGCCTACGAGATTGCGTTCCGGCACGCAATATCGGAGGCCCTGGGTAACGATTCTTGACACCAGCGAAAAACACTGGCAGCGCTAGGATCGTGGGGTCGCCCTAGACGCAGTTACGTTTTGTGCCTTTCGCTTTGTGTTAACGTGTGATGGCTCGTTTTTGGAGTAGTACAGCTTCCACATACACCGAAGGTGTTTCGCTGCCGACTGCTTCGAGTGCGATGACATCGACTAATAAAAGTGCGGCAGTAAACGCTGCAGAAAGGCAATTACGTTGAAATGTCGTGCCTTGGTGAAGAAGGATCGAGGCCAGCTGGAAGTAGAGTGCCAGCGCGCGTTCGCGACTCAACAACATGAGACGATCTGCTCCCCGTGTTGCTGAAGTGCAGAGTGGCAGTGTATGCATGAGCACAGGCGTAGATTATACGTTTACTCGGGAGCGCAAACCGTGCCCTTTCTCTTATTAATTCATGACGTTTTGAAGAAGTGCATATCGAGTACTAATGTTTATAATGTGCTTCTTCATGCCATCTTTACCAGGGATTCACGATACGCTATCTGCAGCTATATATTAAAAACTTCAGCTAACACAATGGTTAAATTATGGTCATGGGCGTTAGTCGTCGAGATGCAGCAGATGTGCCAGTAGGCGTCAACGTGTGTACATGCAAGTGAAACGATGCTGTAGCTGCCAAAAAAATAGACATGGTACCAACTCTCCTATGTCACTACACAATTAGCACTATTTGTGTGAAGACACGCTTCACTTTCGTGTTATACCGATTCCTATGACAGATGGATCAGTCATGCTATTTCGGGGCGTAGCTCCTTCAATCTAACCTTGTCCCATGTCAGGCGTAACCGCGGCGGTATCTCCCGAACAGTATAATAGATGGCGCTACCCTTAGATATGCATGCAAACTGCAGTTGGGTGACGATATACTAGATGGCGCTGTCCCATATAGATAGAAATAAATAAACAAATAAATAAGATAAAAAATAAAAATAAAACAAAAAACGAAAAATAAAAAATGAAAATAATTAAAAATAGCAAAATGAAAATAATAAATAATAAAAAGAAATAAAAAGAAAATAAAAAACTTGAAAAAAAAGAAGGAAAAAGGGAAAAGGAGATTAATCAAAACGGCGTATCGCTTTGATTACTGCTGGGAGAAACCCCTGAACATTTCACGGTGTACACATGATTGCTTCAGGAGCTTCGCCCGAGTTCTTCATCATTCACGCGTGGATATGCTGTAATTTTTTCCTCCTCCTCACTCTCAGAGGAAAATCAAGTGATGCGAAGTCTTTAGCAAACGGGAGAGCGCGCACGGGGCACACGTGTTTGGGGAGTGCAGCAAAAGGTAAAGAAGAGGAAGAAGAGAGCACACATCGGCCGAGGTTCTGTGCACGATTTGTACAGGAACGGCAGCTTAATCAGCTCCGCTGTTAAAACAAATTGCACATGTATTTTTGGCCTAGAATTGGATTTGTGAGATGTTAAAATGTAATATGACTGACTGCAGAATAATTACATGTTTCGTTACACGCTAACTTCAATTTTTTACTGACGCACAAAACAACATATTATTTGGAATGTAATATCTATTGCTTTAGTTCTGTGAGTTTGAGATTTGCGGACAGCAAACCATAATTCGGTCATCAATGGAAGTTCATTGTTCACAGCAAAGTATTGCCTATAAAGCAACAAAGAAGTTTTTCTAGGCACTTTTGCCGCTAATATGTGCTGTCATTCAAAGCAGTCGAGTAAAAATAGGTGATATGGTAAGCCATATGTGTGACTAATACAGGCGCCGATTCAGACTCAATAATGTAACAACTTTACTATTATGTTTTATCCTGCCTATTCTTTACTTGAAAAATACCTTATCGAATCTGTTAACACTAACAGCAACAGCAGTAGCTGAATAACAGAAAAAAAGGAGCAGCTATGACATCTCATTAAAAGCAGCTTCGCGTTTCTAATTACGAGACTAAGTACAATCATCAGTTTATTGGTACGGATCGCCGTCTGAAAGTTTTAGAGCACAGCTCTAAGGCACCCGTTCTTACGTTAAGCGGCGTCGCCGTCGCTGTTGTCGTAGGTAGATAGACGTAAAAAGGTAAGCGATAGTCATGAAAAGTTAAGAAAAAAATACCCAGGTTCCAAAGCCATTTGAACAAGGGCCCTCTGCGTGGCAGTGGAGTATTCTACCACAGAGCCACGCTGGTGCTTGAAACTCATTTCCAAACATACATATACATGCGTGATGTCATGCAAGGAATCGCGATAACCTAAGTAATATAGCGTAGAAGACTAAAAGAACCGCCAGTCATCACACAGTGCTAACTGCGCAACGAGTGTGTGGTTCAATGCTTCCCAACCACTACAAAGTACTCAGCCATCATTGCTCATCGTCATCAGCCACATGCAGCATCAACAAAGGGCACATAATAACATACAGATGTGTAGCGGGTACCTCGCTTACCGCAAACAGACGAATAGTGGCGTAGTGGGTGCTGTCCTACTTCAGAAAAATTTGATTTATGGCGTAGTCAATACCTTACGGCAAGCCGAATTTCAAACACATTTGACCTTTTCTCAACACGAAGCTGCGCTCAGTATTCGCATTAGACAATATCGTATTCGTGGGAGAATTTGTTTTTGGTCTGTATATCTGTGTACTAGAAGAAAACTGTCAAATGGTAACGCAGAGAAGCACGACTTTTGAATGATCCTGCGGTCTTATGAAAGATATATCGATCGAAGTCGCTCTTTAGCTCCCCCTGCTTCCCCTAAACTTGGGTTTATTTTCGGTCGTGGCAACTGAAGTGACAAAACTTAGCGATCACGGTTTTCAGTGGCATAGCACTACTTGACACATCTGCCATCATATCTGCCAAGAAACATTACAAATGAAATGCATCACGTTCTAAGAATTTGATCCCATAGCCACATTTTCTTCCTACACCGATTGTGTGCGCTCACTTATAATTGCTCGATGTTTTGTCAAGCGGGGACTGTTAACCAATAGCTTCCCACGTCGTCTCCACCCTGAAAGAGGCCAGGACCAAGAGTGAGGTGGCGCTCCTTGTACTGCTGGATGCCCTCCTTGTATTGCTTGTTCTGCTGGAGCGCTTTCGACGGCCTGTCACATATATTCATAGAGAGTGCTCTGGACGGACTCTGCATCACGGGCTGTCTCCGTTCTTTCATCAGCGCCCTCCTACCCGGACGGACCTTCCGGGTTCGAGTTCGACGCGCGACCAGCGATTCAAGGCCAGTGACAGTCGGCGTCCGACAAGGTTCTGTCCTGAGCCCCCTTTTCAACCTGGTGCTGGCGGGGCTACCTGCAATGCTACCGGTTGTCATGTGCAACCCCACGCGATGATGCTTGTACGCAGACGACGTAGCACTCTGGTTTAGGGCGCCCAGGCGGAACCTCACGGCCATGAGGCGCTCCCTGCAACGCTCCCTGGATGCTGTGACCTAGAGCTGTGCACGGGCCGTACTTCCGAGCCCGATCCCGGCCCGGGCCCGCTGACTTTGTCGAAGGCCCGCCCGAGCCCGACGGCAAAGGGCTGCGAGCCCGCCCGGCCCGACCCGACGTACGAAAACACGATCCCGGGCCCGGCCCGGCCCGGCTTTTTGAAGGTTCGCTGCGAAAACAAAACATCGTTTTCCGGTAATTTGGCATTTTATTGAGCATATCAAATATGATCAAACGACACACGACGAACAGTATCTATCACACAGATTACAAACTGTCGTGCAAAAACAGCAAGCAGTCCAACGATTCCGGCTTCAACGAAGTGCGGCGCTTTCGCATTATGTAGCCCGCCGAACTGAAGTTACGTTCGCTGCTTGCACTCGTCGCCGGAATTGCTAATATATTTTTTTGCCAGCCTGGCAAGCTTGGGATATCTCTCCTGCTTGTTTTTTCAGAAGATTAAAACTTCAGATGGACAGGAGGGCGATTCCATAGAGAGATAATCGTAGAGCTCATCTTTTGTAACTGCTACATTCTCACCACTGTCGCTCCACTCGCTGAACAACTGCATTGGAAAGGAAAAGCGGTAAAAGGCGGTCGCGGAAAAGGCGCTGTATGCGTACTGGAAAACAATTCCCGCTCATTCTCTATATTTCGGGCTTGAGTCGGGCTTTGCGCCGGGCCCGAGCCCGGCCCGCTAAAACTCCAAGTAGCCCGAGCCCGGCCCGGGCCCGAGGTGAAAATACGTCGGCCCGCCCGAGCCCGGCCCGCGGGCCGGGTCGGGCTCGGGCTTTCGGGCTACCCGGAGCCCGTGCACACCTCTACTGTGACCTCCTCCTTCTGGGCGATCGGGCTGATCGTGTCGCCCACGAAGACGGAGGCACTGCTGGTTCAATTCAATTCAATTCAATTCTTTATTTGCAGACGTGAAACATACAGAAATATAAAAACTGGTATCACCCCAGAGTTGCTGCGCGGAAGGCCATCAGAAGGCTTGTGCTGGGCGACCGGCCAATCCCGTGGAGCAAGGCGGTTACATACCTGGGGCTAAAGATCAACCACCGCCTCACCTGGATACCAGCCGCCAAACTTGCCACCTTCAAGGACACCAGGGTGCAGAGTGCTGTGGCCAAGCTGTTGAGCAGGGGCCAAGGGTGCACCTCGCGACTGGACTTTGGGTTCTACGAGGGGGCTGCAACGGCAGTGCAAACCTACGCACTGCCCCTGGTGCAGATGGCACCACACCGCTAGGAGCACTTGCAGCGGCAACACCGCATGGCGATTCGGCGTTTCATGGGACTCCCGCGCCAGTCGCCCGTGGTTGCTTCATTCTCGGAGGCCCAGACGTGGCCTCTGCCACTCCTTATGCTGCGACAGGCACGGCATCATGTGGACCGTCTCCACAGGAACCCAGGGGGCGGTGCCCTTCTTCGGAGACTGCGGGGCCGACCAACTTCTTGGATGGCGCAGAACTTCGCACTCTATGAACTGGTGTCCGAGGCTCGCTGTCCTATCCAGCGCCTCCACCACACCAGCAATCTTTCGACGTGCATTTGGAGCTGGACAACCTCAGAAAAATCAGACACCGGCGTGCGAGCTCCACCAGTCGGTCGTGGCGAAACTCTACGACAGGCTGCGGGTGCATCTCCTGGTGTTCAAGGACTAGTCTGTCCGGGACAGCCCCCGCTCGGCCGCGGCTGCCTGTGTCGTACCAACGCCTGGGACGACCATACGGTGCCGCTTTCCCTTCCACGCCAGCAGGATTGGCTGGCGTTCACTTGGCAGCAGCCGACTCTCTGCTACTCCACCCCAGCTGCCCGTGGCGATCATCTGAGACTGCCGGCCAGCCCTAAAAGCGCTGATGCAGCCAGACCAAGCCGGCATTACCGTGGCGTTACTGCGCGCCAAGCTAACCGCCATCAAAGCAAGCGGTGTGCGTCTGTCCCTCCACTGGCTTCCGTCGCACGTTGCGATAGCTGGGAAAGGCCAGGGCGACGCCGCCGCTAAGGCAGCACACCAAGGCGATACTCCAGTCACCAAGGTGGTAGCGCTTTCGGACTACTCCCGGCAACAAGTGCGGCAGCTGCTACCAGCGGACCACCCTGACACGCGGGTGGCACGCGGCAAACCACCGCCACCCCTACCAGAGACCGGCCTGGAGAGACGCGAGTGGTTGTTGCTGTTTCGCCTGGGGACCGGCAGCGCTTGACTTGCGGCACGCATGTATTCCACGGGTCACTGCCCATCGCCTGCGAGCCGCAGATGCGGCGACGACGAAACGCTGGAGCATATAATTTGCCCCCTGCCCTGCGCTGGCCGCTGAACGATGCTTGATGGTGCGCCGCTATTGCCTGGTCGGTCTCCCTGCGAGAACGTTGGAGGACTTTCCTTTTCTCGCACGGGTCGAAGCTACAAGCCCGGCGAGCATTCTTCGAGTTTGCCGCTTCCATGGACCTCGCCGCCTTATAGACGAACGCTTTGGCTTCGTGCTCGCGCTTTCGTTAACAAGACACTCTTGCCGCGCTACTCACTCCTTTCTATCTCCTCTTCTTCCTCTATTATTTTTGCTTCACTTTCCCCATCCCTAAGGGCGCTCAGCGGTGCCCCACGATGGGAGACAGAAAATAGCGCCCCTCTTCATTTCTTCTTCATTCATGAACCACTCTTCCTTCCCACAAAATAGATATAGACGGTGTAATGAATGATAAAAAAAGCTGTGTTCTGCTCAAAATAGAACGTATTGTGCAACCTACGAAAGGAGCATGATGAGTTGTCCTGAATCAATGAAAATGTTACTAAACCCATTGCGCATACCGATTAATAGGTAAGACTGGTGCGAAACAAAACACGACATCGAGTGCTTCACCGTCACTTTGCTTCCGAGATCTATAATACGTCTAAAAAAATAAACCACCGCCTAGTTTCTGTTGAGAATCTTACTTACACCAAATATTTGGAAATACATGAACGAATCAGGCAAGTACACAGTACACAAATGTACATACGTTGGTATGCGCCGTCAAATGGACATGTACCTTTGTTTTTAACGTCGTCGCTGTCGTCCTCATCGTGCTAGCCACTGCAAATGAACAGAACACTTATGCAGAAGCTTCTGTTTACTGAGGAAGTTCTGAAACGTTTATTTATTCGTATTTGACTGGAACTATACATCAAATACTCTGTCTGAAACCCTCCTCGTTAGGATATTGTCAACGGGATGTATGCGCCGCTGTTCGAAGAATGTTTCTTTTATCGGTTGACTTTATTGCTATATTTGAGTATTGCCATTACAAATTTATCTTGATTGTTGAAAAATTTCTGACAAAGAGGGGTTTTACACGTGGCTATTTTTTTAATCTTCCATTTCTTAATCGATAACCGGGGAATGGGGGCGAGCCATTCATGGAGGTTATCATCAGTAGCATCTAGTCAGAAGAAGACCCGTCTTGCTCTACAGATCGTGCGTTACTTGAGGTTCGAGGTCTCTTGCTGACGAAACTTGAGCCCTGTCTGACGCGCTCCCCCCATGGTTGTGCTTGGTGTGAAACCCGGAGATCGACGCCTCTAGAAGGTAAATTTCACTACTGCCTGAGCATCGAATTTTTGGGGAATGTGTGTAGCCAGCCGTCGGCGAGGTCTAGCGGACAGGTTTACGGCCGTGGCTAGACACAAAGACGAGAGGCGGCTTTTCCTTGGCAGGTCTGTCTCGGGCGTTAAGCGCGATAGCGTTGTTGGTCGAATGAACCGCGCATACAGTCGTCTTTTGTCTAGCTGATGGAACACCAGGCGGTTAAAAAAACATGGTTGATCCCTCCGTCATGGGAAGCTGTATAACACGATAGTAAAACGTGTCTTTACAGTAGTAGTTGAATGTTTACTGTGCATTGATATAAGAGATCAATGATATATAAGAATCAGAGAAAGCGGTGTGACAGCCAGATAAGCGTCGCTGACTAGACGCAGAACTTATGCTGAGGTTGCCATCCCGCCGCATATTAAAGAGTTACTAATTAGCACGGCGGAACTAGATGAAAACGCGCGTCGTACCCACCCTCTAGCCCGGCCGCGTTTTCTTTCTGGGCGAATGTAAGCGGGATACGCGATTTTACAGCTAGGTAAGGAAGGAGCGTGTCGCAGGGCTATATATAAAATGAATGGATGCTATGCGCGAGGCCGAGGCTTGGGCTAAGGTTGCCACCTTGCGGTGTGTTAAGGCGTTGACGAAATTGCAGTTTATTGGAAACGCGCTGAATGAGACAGACGCGTAGCTACGACGCATTGCAGGAGCCAATCGCGGACGCCACGGTCATAGCGGATTACTTCACTTTACCGCTCCCAGACGGCCACACCTCCCCGTCGACCGAGCACTGCGAGAGGACAGTGTTAGATATAAAAGTGATTTCGTAAAGCTTCCTCAATGCAAAAAGAAACCGTGGCGCTGCGGATAGCGTGCCCAACATCTGATATGGAGGACCGAGAGGTCGTGGGTTTGACACATGGTGATGGGACAGTTTTTCTTCAGTTTTTCTTTGCAATCTCATCGCGTGCATTTTTTCGACGTCATTTTCGTTACGAAAACACGTCACTGAAACCTAGGTTTACCTCGGCATAAAACATTTTTCTTGTTAGAAAACAAGATGATTGATTCGTTTGCGCTTTTTCCATAGGTAAGAACATATTTCTTGAATAGAATGATACCGCGCCCCTGTTTTGTGTCGGGTGCATATTCAGGGCTGTGCTTTTGTCAGCAGAGGGACGCGACCTTGTTGACCTCTCTCCCTGTTTGAAAGTTTCAGTATTGGTAAATGTTAACCTCAACACTTATTTATGCAGTGGTGATTCCTTTTGCATGATCATTATTTTCAGGTTATCTATTCCAGCAAAGCACATGTCCACAACATTATTCAGGCTGGAATAAGATCTGCTGAATGTTCGCTGTTAGGTGTGCAAATGAAGAATCCATTCATCCTCCCGCCCCTCCCTTACCCCTGTGACTGAATCCACTGGCCAGGGAAGTGCGGTTGTCCAAAGCTACAAAAGCGCGTGGGTGCCGCCGTAACTGAATAGCTCACGCTTTAGAGGTGTCGCTTGCAGAGGCGTGCAACTTAACTGAACCTTTACAGTGTGTATGGCGCAGAAAAATAACAGTGACGTCCTCTAAGATTTAGAACGTAACATTCGGGCGTTCATTTAATGTATTTCTTTTTTCGGCAGATGTTTGATTCTCCCTTTCATTCTTTCTGAATCAGGCATGAATAATAACCGAGAGACTTCCACTCTATTTCAAAAACATTCCTTACGACTCTCACTTAGCCTTCTATGTTTTACGTCTCTAGCATAGACAGATTTATAAAAAGCTTGCCATTACATCAGTTTGTTTAAAAGCTGTATATCTGTGTAGCGTCATTTCGCACTACCAAATAAGCACATATAATCAGCGGCTTGTTTTCTTTTTTGAACATAAGTTAATGCAACCTGCTGGCAATGAAGCTAAGGAATATATAGGGGGCGTTATTTTTAGTCTTGACTGTAGTGTAGCAATTAGTATATATGTCTAGAAGTTGAAGTGGCTGAAAAGAAAACTTGTCTCCTGTAGTAATCGAACCTAGAACCAATGGATAGCGCATCACATGCTCCAACACTTGAGCTACGGTGGCAGTCGTCCTCCCGTGGACTAGCCACTCGCAGCCACTGTTCTACGTTCGCCGTGCAAACTTTTACTATTTAACCTTCAAGCTTACTTAGGGAAATAAACGATAATTTGTTAAGTGTAGTAGATGTTCGAAAAAGTCACCATCTAAGTAGGAATTCCTAATATAATACCACATATAAAAATGCATGCCTAATGTGCCTGTATTAACTCGTTGGTGTCTCGGTAATTTCTTATCTTGTCTATGTATAAGGTAGAAATTCGTTACCATAAGCAGAACAACAGCTCATATTCACCGTATGCCAGCACTTATATGAAAAATGCACTTATTTACCACAGTATCTTCAAGCACAACCTCAATGTCCAATCACGACACTTGATTCGTAAATTGCAAGATAGTTTAAGTTGTTAGGAATCAATATACAAGAGGAGGTCCTAAAGTCAGAGATACCATTGCGACCACCCTTACTTAATGAAAACGACGCCTCCTCTAGAAAGATGCCTGCCGCGTGAGCCAAAATCCTCCTGCCCTACCCTTCCCCTTCTTCACCCTTTCTAATGAGGGCAGTAGCTGGCGATCCTTACGGTGGCCGCTTGCAACACACATTTGCGCATGCGCACATTACCCCCCTCGATGTCACACCACGCAGCCCCATTGAAAAAAAATAGGGGAGAACGTAGCGCCATCTCTGGACAAGCGACCACAACTCAAGGCACGACGGCTACAATGGTATAGCCAGTGATGCCGCAGGCGTGTTTCTAGAGGGGGCGTTGATGAAAATTAAGCAAAACAGTATAGCACCGACGGGACGGGAAGAAAATACAATTTGCATTTTAAGATGAGTGCGCATGCACATCTCCAAGACATGGCACGATAACGTGAGAACACGTGATGCATTAGATGATATCAAAACGAAACGTTTGCGCGTTAGTCTAATTATTTAAAATAGCCTTCTGTGTTAATAAGGATATTCAGCTCTCTATTGTCTTGGTTGGAATGATGAACTCAGGTTGCTATGACGTTCATGTCTAGCCCCCTTCAAGTAGATTTGAGCAGTATGCCTCGCGCAAGTTTTCCTTGCTTTCAAATGACGCACTGGGACCAATGATCAGAGTGGAAAATGTGGATACTATATTTAGCAGTCCATTTCAAGCTCCTGCCTTTGTCAAACCGCAGGAAAACTTTACCGCTGCTCGATAGCAACCGCTGCGACAACACCGCATCACTAGAGCCATCCACTGTACAGAAGCCTGAGGATGGGTAAGCAACTTCCCTGCTGAGCGCATGGTTAACTTCGTTATTGCATTACGAATAAAACCGTCAGTTCAGCACAATAGTGCATAAGATTGATTAGCAGCCGGCGGCTCGCTTCCAACAACAAAAGAGCGCTGGAAGGAAAGTGTGGCGATAGAATGGTGACGTGGAGTTCCGAGATAAGTAAACGTAAATAAAACAAACAGTCTGGCGGGGGGACTTGAAGTGTGGGCTCGTAGTGTCAAATCCCGATGCTCGAACTACCACATCACATCTACTTTTTTAACGTCATAGCGAAAAAGTGCTCGCTTCGTAGAAATTCTGGTGTGGGCATCGCCGGTTGTGAACAAAGAATCAGCGTTGTCTGTGAGCGAAAATTCAAGATAGATGCAAATAAACAATATAAATAAACAAATAATAAAAAAAACATGCCTAGGCTTCTGCGTGGCAAGCAGGTGTGCTACCACAGAGTCGCGCAATTGATTGGAAGTATTTCTGAAAGAAACCCTGCGCAAAGGTTACGTAATGCTAGGAGTATCCTTAACGCATGTGATGTTGCGTGCCAGAAGCGTAGAATCGCGCCAGGCGCCAAAACATTTGAATTGCTCAGCGAGTGAGGAGTTCATAAGGCGATCTACCAGAATAGCTCACACATATTTATTCATCATCTTCATCAGCAAGAGCGTCAACAAATGGAGCAGCTGAGTGTGCTCGCGTGTTGCCTTACGGACGCGTAGTGGGTACTTCGCTCATTCGCTAAAGGCAGACTTATGTCATAGTGGGTACTTCGCAACAGTACTTGCAGTAGTCATTGTGGGATAGTTTGAAATCGGTAATGGTACGTGTACAGACGTTTCTTTCCTTGCGGCACGTCGAGATGCCCACTGAGGAGCGGAGTAGGGCTACATGCTCAGAAGGCTTTGCGAACAGGGCCCACTTACGCTATCACGTTTCGCCCTTGAGGCGAAGCTCAAGCATCCTCGTACGTGCTGTGTCACATGCGCATGCCTCATAGTGGGGAACAGAATGCATTCACGTTTCTCAAATGTACGAGGAAAGGCGTTCATACAATGGGCAAAATTTCCAGGGTCCCGGGAGTGTGCCTTATGCGAGCCAGCGCGTCAAGACCCCTATCCCATATTCACATCGCCGCCAGTTCGCCATCGATTTCGCTGCCTGCATAATATATCTCTGAGGTGCGGGGCGCGCAGCAGCACTGGCGGCTGTGTGATGCCTCTTATCGTCTACAGTTCGACATCGCTCGCCGGTTGCTCCAAACACCGGCCTAATCGTGACGCACTGTTCCCACATTTAGCGCTCAGTCAATAATGACTTGTTAAAGCCAAGCGGCATATGACAAAGCCATTCCATTTGTTAGCGAGCAAAAACGCATTTGCTGCAGAAATTTGGCAAACACTAATGCTCACCGCTTGTCACCAAAAATGTAGAAGCGAACGCACGGGGAGCAAGCACCACTTAACACCGTGCATGGCACGCCAAGCGCATGCGGGAAACCAGAGAAGACGATGCATGTCGCGGCATAATGATGCATTGTCCTCAAATAGAAAGCTTTAGAGGTGCATCCACTAAATGAAAGAGGGAATTTCTGGACGGACATTTCAGATTTAGTTGTCCGGTATGTGATCGGCAATGTCTTTAAATTCTGCGTCACCTCTGTATTGGTTGCTAAACACCGTCGCTGGTCATCTAGCGTCACAAAGTGGGATGACTCCTGCATTTTTTCACTTTCACTGGAAAATGCAATTGCAACTGCAACCTATATGATACGTTCTGACCGCTACGTTTTCTGAATATATTTAGAAGTGTCTTTTTTTTTCTACATGTTTTCGCTTCTTTCTGTTTCAGAGGAGTCTGCATTCATGTCTGGCGTCACGAAGTCGTCCGAGCCTGTCTCTCTGGTCTCGTGTAAGTGCTCCCCCGCTTATGCACGACGGATTTAGAAAAATCTACAATTAGTTGTAGATTACAAGTGGCAGGTCGCTTTGCTTCAAGACACCCTACCAACGTCAATGCGCCCACGTCTACACTGTGCCCATTCTTGAATGTTCCTGGTTTGCTTACCCGAGATCATAGGGATGTGCTGGCAGGAACATTCATCCTATTTCTGTGGGGTTTCTGACCGTTTTAGTTAGCACTTTGTGACCGCGTCTGTGTTTTACGAGAGCTCTTTGGGCATTTATATAATGTGTGCATATGTGTGCCTGCAATAGGGAACCTCTGCTTCTTCATTATTTCTTACGTAGAGTCCACGTCATGTAACCTGCTATGGTTAATATAACTACACTGTGATAATATGACGCTTTATTTCTGCTTTCAGCTCTAGATGACCAGGATTCGTAAGTTATTATTTCCTCAAAGGGGTGTTTTTTTATTTTTATTGCGGCTACATACACAGAATCTACCCTAGTAGCTCCGAACAACTTCATTAGAAGCGCTGTGGTATGTTTCCTGTGCTTACATTTAGAGCCTTCGGGGCTACTATAACAAAATTCATTATCACGGCCATGATCTCTTAGTAACTGCTCTCAAGAATGCTCAATGCATGAAGAGTAGCAGTGGGTAGAAACAGTTGCCAACTGTAAACAGTAGTAAAAGTAGTAGTGCTCCTTTACTGCCTCGCAAACATTTTATCCGTTATCAGCTTTCTTGAGTTATCATAATGAATGCCAGCTTGTAGTTTGCCCTTCGGCCACAGTAATCCTGTTAAGTTGATAAGGCTGAGGTAAAAAAATAAACAACTTGCAAACTGAACCAACCGGATTATTTTCCACTTAATCTCATGTGCAGATAACAATTTTACGAGCACATAAACAGAGGAAGTTATACTCGAAACAAAATTTTATTCCTGAGAGATAGCAAAGGCAAAATCATATTGCAAACAGGCAATTGTGAGACACATCGTAATTACCCTACAGCATGTACGAGTATATGACGAGAACTTCGGGTAGCCTATCTTGTGTCTTTGCTTACTTATGCATGCCCAGAAATAGGTTAGGGTAATTTCGTAAATTTCCGTAATGCACTGTATCCGTGAGTGTACTGGTTGGCACATCAAAGTCTAAAATAATGAAAGAAGCATTTGTTCAGTAATCGTGGCAAAGAAACCGTTGCTACAGTAGGCATAGCGCGCAACCTGGAAGGTAAGATAGTAGCTATAACTGGCCTCAGTTGTTCATTAGAACGTCAAATGGGGTCATATGGCTCCTATAAAAATAGCAACAACCTGTGCAACTTGTGAATCAGCCGTTAGAGATATCCTGCTTTCAGCTACAAGATTCTTAAAACTGCACTTTAACGCGAAAGTGTTTATTGCCGGGGTCCACCTATATTTCAGTGACGTATTTCCGAGACAGAAATGAAGTGAAAAAAAAAATGCTCATGATCTCATGGAAAAGAAAAAAGAGCCCCTTCAGCGCTAGTCGAACCCACGACCTCTCAGTCCGCGACAACAGATGCCGGGCCCGCTATCCACGGCGCCATGGTTACACGGCCTGCTGGCTTTACAAGCGTTTGGGAGCGGTAAAGTGAAGTAATGCATTCTGACTGTAGCCCACACGATTAACTCCTGCAGCGTGTCGTTGCTGCTCGTCCGTCCCATTCGGCGAGTTTCCAATGTGCGAAGTGTAATTTTGTGAACGCCTTAGCCACCACGAGGTGGCGACCTTACCCTCGACCGCGCTCATAGCATCCATCCATATTTAATATAGCTCTGTGGCGCGCACCTGCCTTGGCCTGCCTCTCTCGGCTGTAACAATGCATTCTCCGTTTACACTCGCCCTGATGAAAATCGCTGGAGAGCTATAGGAGACGCGATGCGCGTTTCGTTTCCCTCGAGCCCGGTCGTGGTGTTCAGCATGCATGGCAACCTTAGCCCAAGTACTGCGTCCAATCAGCGACGCTCTTCTGGCTATCACACCGCCTTCTCTAATTAGGCTCTCACCGTTAACTGCCACGGGTACCACAAAGGTTTGTTTATTCATTCATCATGGACGCTAGTCGTCGAGTTGGAGATTTGCCACAAGCGTCAACGTGCGTGCATCCACGTTAAACAGCGCTATAGCTGTCAAACACCAATAGACGTTGTGCAAGCTCTCTTATATTAATGTACAGTAAACAATTATCTACTTCTTAGGGATACGTTTTACTTTCGTTCTATACCGATTCTTATGAACGAGGGATCAACTATGGTATTTAGGAGGGCGCATCCGCATCCTTCTTCAATGAACCGACCTACAAGATATACAGCAGTTAAATTGCTTTTTGTATAGATTTTACAAGGTCCAATGGTGCAAACTGATGTGTGCACTTCGGATGTCATTGCATATGTGGGCTTTATAGCGTTGTGTATTCTGATTCAACTGCTGGGTTGAAATTATGCAGCTTTTCTTTCGTCCATATCGTTTCTATCTGGCCGACATTTCCACTCAGGAATTCAGGTTCAAAAGCAGATGAGTAACCAATCAGCCTAATTACAAAATTCACAAAGGTTATACCTCAGTTACACTTGCTACGTGATCCCGGTCATTATAGTGATTTATACAGAGGGCTTGTGTCGGCGCTCATTTCCTAGTAGAGGTGTAGAAAATTACGTGGCGTTCGTAGAATTTTGTGCTCTCACGGATATACGAATTAGCATAGAGTTTAACGAAAGTGAACAGATTTGTTTTTTTGGCGACATCAAGCATCAGCATGCGTGTCGCTTCAGCGAACCAAACATATGCTGAGTCAGTCAGCCGTCTGCTGTGCGCGCCACCTCATGATTACTGCCTGACGAGCGGTTTGAAGATGGTGGTTCATTCCCTGGAAACTGTTATACGTAAAAGTGCTGGATAGTGTTGAGGTCGCGTTATTAGCAGGTGTGCGAGCACTTCGAAATCACTCGTTCGTAAATTTGAATAGCAAGGGAACTTACTACGCTTAATAATAAAAATGTGGAAATATTTACTACACTTTTGTTCCTTCGTATGCATTCGTTTTGGCGCACTTACTTTCTTTTTTTTTCAAATTACGTGCAAATTTACTACTACTTAAGAACAGGAAACATGAACTTCTTGCAGCGGCCGTGAGCCTAGGGGTGCCGTCCAGGCAGTTATCATGTGCCTGTGTCTGCTGACCCTGATAGGCCTCGTGGTCGTCTTCGTGATTACTGGCACCGATGTTTGTGAGTAGACGTTTCTCCCTGTATTAGAACAAAATGCACTTGGAAAACAAAGAAGTGCAGAAAATGAATGGACATTGCCTTGCTGAGTGTCTCAGGAGACGAATTGCAAATCATGATTACTGAATTTGGACATAGAAAGCAGAATGGTAGGACTGAAAATTTATATGCCATAAACTAACGTTCAACAGTCTTCCTAGGCATCTCTGCCTGCCGAACAACGCTTTTTGACAGATAGCAACGCACTGTGCGTGGTAAAGGAATAAGTCTCCTTAGGACACGTGGTAACCGCTGAGCCAATCCTTAATATTGAAGTGAGAATATGTATGGGGTGAAGCGCATTTCGCAGGTGTCCTTAAATAATGAATGACAGCTAACTACTTTCCCTCAAGGGAAAGTTATGCTGCATGGTACCGGTGCTTACCTACGGAGCGGACACCTGGGGGTTTACAAAAATGGTTCAACCCAAATTGAGGACGACGCAGCAAGCCATGGAAAAGAAAATGATAGGTGCAACCTTAAGGGAGAAGAAGAGAACAGTGAGGGTCAGGGAACAAACATGACTTAAGCACATCTCATTTCAAATAAGAAGAAATGGTCATGAGCAGGGCCTCTATAGCGAGAAAGCAAGATTAGTACTGGTCATTAGAAGTAGCGGACTGGATTCCAAGAGAATGCAAGTGGGCGAGGGGGCGGGAGAAAGATAGGTGGGCAGTGAGGTTGAGAACTTTGCGCCGATAACGCAGCATAGCATGCACAGGACCAGGTTTATGGGAAAACGTGGGAGAAGCCTTTGTCATGGAGTGGGTGTAATCAGGCTGATGATGATTAGCCAGCGTTGTCTCAGAGACATTATATTGCGTTAAGATTTGAGCGCGATGCAATGCCGAAATAATGCTTTATATTGCGGCACCGTTTGTTTTCTTTTTTGCCCATCAGTGTATATTCATTAGTAAAAAAGAACAAGGAAGTTATTGCCTCTTGCTAATATTGAAAATTGAAATACATAGTCCTGGAATCGAAAACAGGCCATTTCAGTGGAGGGTGATGACTTGAACTGATCAAAAAATTGCTTGAGCAGGCAACGTCAATGGAGCCAATGTATCGACGAGAAGACTTGCGCTGACGAAGCCAGTCAGTCTTGTGAGAAGCACTGGCCCCATCGACGCTCCTTCCAAACAATAGTCATATAAGCGCTAGTTAATGTGCTGATGTGCCACATGGTTTGGGCTAAATATGAGAGCTAAAATATGAATGTGACGGCACGTGACCGATGTCTGCATGTTGTACTGCAGTTAGGGTTGATTCAGGCGTCGCCTCCGCGGAGGACCTCGGTGAGATTAGTGGACCCTCGTCATCTTCACCTGCGACCAAAGAAGTCGAAACAACGGTCTCACCGAAGCGGCGAATGGGAGGCAGTCCAAGGGTCACGGTACAGCTCACGTCTACTGCGGCACCCATGAGTGAGTGTCACTTTTCCGAATGACGTTACAGATGTTCTAGCGGGCATAGAGTACAATGCTTGCCGAGTACGCAGCGGCCGTCTCCGTCGCGCGAACGGTGCGCGTATGGGCACGGGGGCGCGGCTGGCCTGGATTCGGCAGCCGCTGTGTACTTTGACCTCCAGCCGTTGTCACCCGTCGTCGCACCCATGACTAACAATTCAAATGAACAATATACGACTCTTGGGATTAGAATGTGAATATCAGTCGCTATAAGCCTTGTTCCGCATTGTCTCAAGGCGAACCGTGCCATTCGTGCAGGCGTGATTCTAGAATGGTTGTGCGCTTTGTCACTTCGCACTACTTCTTATTACCGACCGCACATAGCTTACTATAAAAGGAAACGAATCGTCCACCTGTACTTTAGTAATAAAACGTTGAGCAAGTCTAAAAAATCTGCAACAGCATTCCAACATCTACCCTTATTACATAAGCTTTACGCACTTTAAGAAGAAAAACAAAAACAAAACAATACACACAGCCTAACTACTGTATCACAGATCAAGGATGACAGCGTTGCATTATCAAACGAAATTTTTATTGGTTGAACTGTGCACCTGGTCTTACAAAAAATAAGCTCAACCAAGCTGGCGTGCTCGCACCAAAGAAATAAAATCGGTAGACCGTCGCCATTTGGGGAAAAAGGAAAGCGAAGCGTGGCGTGGGTGTGCTGACGCATTGCTTTTAGATGTGAAGCAGCTTATGGCGGAGTTCAGTTCGGTGGTGGTGGTGTGCGCTGTGACCACCCTTACTGTGCATGCGCAAATCCGCTCCACACACCTCCTGTCCGCTCCCCTCTCCACATTACACTTCCCTCTCCACTTGCCGTCTCCCCCTCTCACCTTCTCTCCCTCCTCGTTTAGATAAAAGTGTCGCGTTAGGTCGTACACACGCTCAGTCACTGCGCCGGTGTCATGAGTTCCAACTTCAACGTCGGCGCTAGTTGCAGTAATACCATAACGCATGCCGAGATCGTGGAGCAGCGGGTGGAGCAGAGGAAGGCTCGACGCGCCGAAGCGAAACGTAAACGTCGGCAAGCGGACCACAAGCTCCGAGCTAGGAATGCCCAGCGCAAACGGCAACGTCGGCGGGAAACTGCTACGGCTGAAACACGGGCTCAACATGCCGAAACGGTGCTTCGCATCGCCTCATCGTCCTTAATGAGAGATGGCGTAATTTTTCTTTCTTTCTTTCTTTCTTTCTTTCTTTCTTTCTTTCTTTCTTTCTTTCTTTCTTTCTTTCTTCTTTCTTTCTTTATAGGTAGCGGCCATCTCCAGAACGCAGTTTTGGGCGGAATAAGCGTAGAGTATTTCATGTTCTTTCGAGCGTACGTCAGCCTGTAGAGCGGCCCAAAAAATTTTTAGGAATTCAATTTACACAAAGTCCGAATTATTCTGAAATCTGCAGTTCCAGATATCGGCCTTACTTGTTGTCCAGCATATCGCTTTTTAAGGTGAAAGCCTTATATGCCAAATCAAAGGAGAAAATTGACCGGCGTCCCACGCCGAGGTGTCTAGTCGGCGACGTCAACACGAGCGATGCAAAAAATCACCATTACGTGATGACGTCGCCATATGACGTCATCATGACGTCACAAAACGTCCAAATTTGTCTTCGTAATGTCGTCACCGTGTTCTCATAGTGCCGTCACATGACATAACATCACATGATGACGTCATCACGTGGCATCATAACTTGGTAAACGGTGGGGCCGATCACGGAGGCAGCGCAAAACCAGGTGAAGTGCCTCGGATCCTAAAAGCGGTGGAAAACCACGTTAGCTTCAAAATACTTTCGGAGGGTGACCGGTGAGGATCAACTGAGAAAAAAGATTCCGCAGATCCCACGTCTTGTGGGAATCGGTTTCATGCGAAGCAGCCAGCGAGTACTATGCTGCATTGTCTGGCTTTGAGCCAAGCGTTACGAGGTGAATCGAGGTGCTTTTATAAGTGCAGCACTTGTGTGCACATAGTGAGCTTACCAGGCACGTCGATATCACTGACGTAAAGACTAACTTATGGTCTGACGTAACGTTAGTACTCACGTTAGAGCACGTGCGTCAGTATTAATAATATGAAGTGCATTTACGGTGCGATGTGCTGAATATCAACGTAACTTTAGTTAGCGTATTCCTCCGGGGTCGAGCAACGCTTGAATATAGCTTCCTGAATTATAGCCAGAGCTGGGCAGAGATACTCGGAAAAGTATTCGGGAATACAGATATCAAAATTCATGGACTGGAACCCTAAAATACAGATACTGAGAAGCATTTGCGTTTAAGGTAACGGGATATTCGCAGATACTTTTGCAATAAGGCGAGAAAAGTATTCCTTGATACAGATACGGCAATACAGACGCTGGAATACTTTTTTTATTTCAAGGATGCTCATACTCCGCAAAAACATATATAAGTGCAGCATACTGTTGTAAATAAAGTAATAGAAACTTTTAGTTTCTTTACTTCTTTATTACAGTACCATCAGCGCCATTACGACATTACAGAGGGAAGGGGGTTACAAAGTACATAACCGACACACAGTAAAGCCACAGAAAGCATTGGGGAATTTATGCGTAATTTTTATGTTACTGTAGATATTACGACATAAATTCAATGGAATTAAGGTGACTGAGATGTCATCTTCTCGCAGGTAGGCAACGGACGTAAAACCTAGGGATAACGCTGCTGATGCTCTACGGATCAGGTGTAGTTTACACAATGTCAAGTAGGCATCTGTAGGTTTAGAAGGCGTTATACCGCAAATGAAGGCTTTAGATTAGACGGCGTTAACCATTGGACGATATGGTAATTCATGATGTGTGCATTTCACGCAAAAAAATCAAATCGTGAAGGCTTACAATATTCGCATTTCTTTAACGTCTTTCGCGCAGTTTAGTTATAGCTAGTAAACTTTTCGCACCAGTGACTATCGCGCTGAAAATACTTGTTTGACGTAAGGACCACTACTGCCTCCACCGCTTGCTACCCACGCGTGTGTATTGTCAGTCTCTTCCACCTCACCATGCCAGCGTCACGACGATGAAATGGCAAGACCGCATTACAGTGACCTGTATCATCTTTTTCAAGAAACAAATACAACAGAACACATAAAAAAATAATTGCCGCGAAAACCACCTCTGGCCTGCCGGAAAGGCGCTCGCATGTAAAAATAAAAACACGAGTAAACCTCGTTCATAAACCACGAAAAATCCTCTAAATATCGCCTAATACCGATGTCACACCGGCACTTCTGATCGCTTTCAGGGCAGATCCGGATCGGTCTTGCTGATCACGATAACATGTTGGCTGCTGCTACAAGGTACAGCCTAATCGGGATCGACCTTCGCACAGACGTCACATAAATTGCGATCACGGAGCCAGATCGCAATCGTCTTGATCCCGATCGCGCCTCATCGCGAATAAACGTGGCCCTATATCAGCACCTGGTCCAGATGAAGCCTATCTGGATCGGCCCTGATCGCGATGAACAGTGCCCGTGTGACACCGCTATTACGTCAGTGTCGCCAAATGGCTATGCAGTATCATTCGGGGAAACACATGAATTTCGAGCATATATTATCGTCGCTACTAAAACTGGTTAAAATATACAGACGTGTGGGGACGTGTAATATGATTTCTTTCAAGGTGCACATTTTATGTCCTGACCCTTACAAGCAGAAAGTATCAATTGTCAAAAATAATGCACGCTGCTTGTCTCCTAATATTTTTGCAGACCATACGTTTTCGACGACTAGCCCCACAACTCTGCCGACTACAACAACGACAAGCACGACAACGACCACAACGACTACGACAACCACCACCACGACAACAACAACGACAACGACAACCACCACCACGACAACAACGACCACGACGTCTACGACGACAGCAGAGCCCCATGGTAAGGGCGCATTTCAGAGCACAGCTCCTAATTTGCATCACGCGAACTCTTGCAGAGGTGCGCAAAGTTCAAGCGCGCCTCTTGAGGAATGTGGGCTCGAACGCATGCGTTACGCACGCCGGCGAGCGTTCCCTCCAAGCCGGCGGAAATTTGGAACTGTCATTTCGTGGATAGCTGTTATATAGCTCGAGAATGCGCAATATAGACTTGACGGTCAGTAAGGCTGGCGCCGGGTACAACTATACAGTGCCACGTAGCACAAACCGCATACCAAGATACACACGCATACGCCTCTCGTATGCAGTATTACTCGTGTGCAGTATCAGTATTATGTGGATCACGCGTGCGACGCCAGTTGCGTGAGGCGTGCCGCGACGCGGGAAAAACAAGAGCCAAGGCACATTGACTAACTTTGGCTGTTCTCTCAACCTCTTTCATCAGGTAGCATCACAACTTTTCTGCAATGGTCAACAGACTCATTATTACCTCGCGAAGGGTCGTCGTCAAGAGTGGTCACTTCCACGCGGCGCTTCTAAGATTGTCTTCCGTTTCAAAACGGCCCATATACATCATGAGTTGCGTATCTCGAGGGCTCCAAGCGTGTGTAGACGTGAGCGAATTACCCTCCAATCTCATGCCGCAGTTGATTTTCACTTTTCTATATTCGCATACAACTTGAGAATTCCGGAGAGGCTCCGCCCAGACTACTGAAGCAAGGCAGCTGATCGGTGCGCGACTAAAAAATAATATTTGCACAAAGTCGCGTAAACCTAGACACAGCAAATCATGGGCCCGTCGCCGCTCGTACTCCCCTTCGACCTACACGTTTAACTCCGAGATGCGCGGCACCCTCTTTAAGAGTACGCACTTTCTTTGGACGCCCCATGACTATCTGGACACCATCGGGCGCAGCTAGGCTATGTACTATAAAGTGGAGATTGCGCGCGATGTCTCCGTCGGTGGGCGTAACTTGCTTGCTTCCTCTTTCTTTCTATCTTTTCTTTGCTCTCTCTGCTTATTTCTGTCTCTATCGTGGATATATTCTCTGTCTCTCTTTCTTCTTTATGTATTTTTCTCATTCTTTGTGTACTACGCTTTACTCTCTTCCCTCCTCCTTTCCATGCTGCTCACCATCATATACCTACTCCTCACGCTCATTTCTCATTAGACACCCTTGCAACGCTAAACATACAAGGCTATGCTATTCTCTGCTGGCGTGCCTGGATAGTCCTGTGGTTACGACGCTTGCCTTCGGATGGAGGGTACGGGGGTTGGAATCTCTCTTTGTGAATAACCTTTTAGATGCGATGCATCTTATGGCGGAGTTCAGTCCGGTGGTGATGGTGTGCGGCGTGACCACCCTAACTGCGCATACGCAAACCCACTCCACACACCTCTTCTCCACTCCCCCTTTCCCCCTCACCGCTTCCCTCCCCTTCTACCCCTCTCTCCTCCACTCCCACCTTACTCCTCACCCGAACCCTACCCGAGAGGACTGGGAGGCACCCCGCCGAGTGGCCGTCGCGGTCGCACGCGTTTTTCTAGCTCCTCAGTTTTTCATTTTCTCCTTTTATTTTTTGTTTAATTTTTCATCCACAGTTATGATCCTCTTACCCCCTCCTCTATCGTTTGATTTACTTATCTATTCTGCTCTCCCGGGTCCAGCCCTCATTGGGGATTAAGTAGGGCGATGTAGGTCCGCCTAACCTTTTTTTTTTTTTTTTTTTTGATCGGCCTTTTCTTTTATATCATGTTTTTTTATTACGCCCCACCAGCCGATTCCCTCCCTGTCCCTCGACACTCCTTGTGATGGACGACAACTTTCCGCCAAGCTCCCTGTCGGATATCACCATGAGCTGTAGCTCTAGGCGCTCTCGAGCGTTTGAACTTCTTCTTCGGGAGGCAAACAACCTCCTCCGGCAAGATGACGCCAAAAAATCGCTGTCACCTCGCCGCCGTCCTCGCAAGGTTCGCAAGAGTCTTGCTCAGCCACGCAGGTACAAACGACCCGCCACTGTTGTGCCAGGCTCCACAAACCAGGCGCCCGAACCGCCATCCAGCCCCGGCCCCTTCAACTCCACGGGCGCCGTTCCCTCCACAGTCGAGAAAGACGCTGCTGCCATCTTGGCTCGTCCTCCCTCCCAAGTCGGCCATTTTAACGCCGAGGCAGATTCCAGCGAGCAAGTCACGGTGGATCAGGAGGGTAACGACCGCATTGGCATTCCAGAGGGGAACCAGGAGGTACAATGCCCCTTGTCAAACAAGAACCCTCCCCCTCCCATCGCAGGGGGGAGCGAAGAAATCACTGCCTCATCAGCTTCGTGGAATGAAGCCACACGAGCGCCCACCAGGCCCCTTTCCCCCTTTGCTGACGTCACGGAGGAAGCACAGCTGACTCCAGGGAACCCAGCTCCCGCTCACACGTGCACAGCAAGGTCAGGTGAGCCATTGCCCATTCTTGAGGTTAAGGAGCCCCTGAATGGTGTGCCCTCCTCCCCACTCCCTCGCGCCAGCCGCGTGCTGGGACAGCTGACGGCTGAAGATTTCCCCGCCCTCTCCCCCACTGGAGCCCCGAGCGCTACAGAGCTTTGCGCACCAAGTGTTCCCATCAACACCGGGCGTCGGTCTCAGCGTGCTGAGAAGCCCGCTGCCAGCAACCCACGCCCCCGGCCCCCACGGCACACAAGCCCCGGCACCCAGCTGGAGACGGTACTCTACAGACCGGCTGTGAGGAGAGAAACTTTCCGAACAGCCACACAGGAAGCCATCTCCTCCTGTTTGGCTCCTCTGGAGGGCGTCAGTCGCGTCCGCGAAAATTTCGGTCGCAACGTCGTCGCGGTCGACGTCACCGCCGGAACTCCACTCGACCCCCTGCTCGCTGTGGCTGACATCTGCGGCATTGCTGTGCGCGCGAAGCAGGCGTCGACGAACACCTGCAGCGGCGTCATCTATAACGTCGACCCCGCGCTAGACGAGGATTCCATCCGCGCCAACATCGCGTCACGGTTGCCTGTCCTTCAGTGCTCTCGCTCTGGTCGCCACGTTATTGTGCGCTTCGCCGGCAACAAGGCTCCCCCTGATGTGGAACTTTTCAAACAGCGCCGGCCCGTGCGTGCTCGCCGTCCACGACCAACCCAGTGTGAGCTCTGCGGACGCTATGGGCACACGGACGTAACGTGCACGTCTGAGCGGCGATGTGTGCGTTGTGGCGGACCGCACTCCCTCGGTGAGTGCACCGCGAAGAAGGCGAGGTGCTTCTATTGTGGCGCAGCTCACCCTGCTACCGAGCCCCGCTGCCCTCGTTGGCAGGAAGAGCGGCGCTTGTTGGAAGTGCGCGCCGAATCGTCGCTCCCAATCTCGCGCCGTGAGGCGCTCGCTATCGCGCGTGGACAGAATACAGGAGACCCAGCAACACCCGGCTCTACCACCATGTCCCGTGCCCACCCCCTGGTTTGCGAGAACTTTTCGTACGCGGCGGCCGCTGGTCTTCCGTCTGCAAAGAGCTCACAAACCGCCACAGACAAGAGAAACTCTGTGATCGCTGTGCTCTCGGCAGCGCTGACAGCCGCTATGGATTTTCTCCCTCTCGGCTGCCCCGTTCGCCCGCTCTGTGCTGCAGCGCTGGCCACCCACCTTGCGTTAACAAATGATGGCGAGTGATCGACACGAGTCTAGGCCACGCATACTGCAGTGGAACTGCCGTTCACTGCGTCGCCGACAAGCAGAGCTCGCAGCGATCCTTCCCCTGCGCGACTACGACGTCCTTGCTTTGCAGGAGACGTATGTTCGCGTGGAGGATGTTTCGCTGCCCGGCTACATCGGCTACAGCAGTTCCACGCAGTGTGCGCTCGCTGAGTGCAATAATGCGCCGTGCTGTGACACCGCCCACCCGCCCGGGAAGCCGCGCGCCGGTTTGTACATTCGTGACACACTCGCTCATGCGCTTGTCCCCACAGAACATCTATGCTGTGCGACGAGTGAGTGCGTTGCTGCCACGGTCCGTGTGGACGGCGTAGACACTTCTGTCGCGAGTGTTTATGTGCGCCCAGTCGTCGCGGCCAGCTGCGCGTTTGTGCCGCGCCTTGTCGCCGTGCTTGCGCGTGACCACGTACTGTGTGGAGACTTCAACGCGCACCACGTCAGCTGGGGTTGCCGTACCACGGATGCGCGCGGTAGGGACCTATGCGACGCGATCAGTTCGGTGGGACTCCTCGTACTAAACTCCGGAGAACCCACCTTCATCCGTCGCAGTGCGGCCTCGACAGTGATTGACCTGGCGCTGGTGTTAGAACGCTGCTCCTACGAGTGGAAACGCCACGCTGACACTGCTGGTTCTGATCACTACCCGATCACACTCCTCCCGTGCCACCCCAGCCGTGGTGCTGTTCGTGAATACAGTGTTGTACGGTGGCCACTTTTCCGTGACCTGTGCGCGAGCGTGCAGAGCAGTGATGATTTCTTTTCGTGCATCGCGCACTGTGCTGAGCGTGCCACAACGCGCTGTGTTGTTCCCGCCGGCACACCCTGCCCTGACATCAAGCTGCTCAACCTCCGCGCAGTTCGCCAGCGAGCACAGCGGCGGGCGCTGCGCTCCTCGGCCCCCGGCGCATGGACAGAGTACAACCGACTCGACGCTGTGTGCCGGCGGCACGCCCAGCGGCTACGCGACCGCAGCTGGACGGGCGTCTGTTCCTCTCTGAGTGATCCACGAGGACGTCGCCGCGGCTGGCACATCATGCGCGTCCTGATAAACCCGAAAGTGTCGCGCTACCCAGTGCTCGCCATAGCCGTTGCGCAGGGCATCACTGAAAGGGAGCTTGCTGAACTGCTTGCCGCCTCTTTCGCGCCTCCTTCCCCTCCTAGAGCGGGGAGCGCTGGCGGTGTCACGACAAACGCCGCACCCCCGCTCCCTCCCGTGGATCCCATCACCTCAGCTGACATTCGCTCTCTCTGCAAGGAGGACTTCTCCCTCTACGAACTGGAACGGGTTCTCCTCAGAAAGCGCAAGCGCAGCGCCCCTGGAGCGGACAAAATCACTCATCAGCTGTTGAGAAACCTGGATGCCTCCCAGCGCCCACTCTTGTTGGATGCATTCAACAGAGTTTTCTCCAGTGCTGTCCTCCCGTAAGAATGGCGTTCCGCGACTGTGATTCCTGTCCTCAAACAAGGCAAACCGCCGCGATCGGTGACGTCATACAGGCCCATCTCTCTCACTTCTGTGGCGGGCAAAACTATGGAGGAGATGGCTCTTTACCGGCTACAGTGGATCGCGGAGGTGCGCAACGCTTTCCCACCAGAGCAGTGTGGATTCCGGCCACATCGCGCGACCATCGACTGCATTGCTGCAGTCGTGAGCACCCTCGAGCAGGCCCTTCACGATGGAGAAATGGCCATCCTACTCCTCTTTGACATAAAGTCGGCATTCGACTCGCTCCCCCACTCGTCTATCATCAGTGCTGTGCGCGCGCTAGGTGTTGAGGGCAAACTCTTGAACTACGTTCAGGCCTTCCTCACTGACCGAACGTTTACTGTGCGCGTGGGCGGGGCGACAAGTGCGCCGCGATCTGTCAGCTGTGGCGTCCCACAAGGCAGCGTCCTGAGCCCGTTTTTGTTTAATCTCGTGCTCGCGCCGCTCGTCAAGTGCCTACCAGAAACGGCTGTGTTCCCTGTTCGCGCAGTGGTGTACGCTGATGACGTCGCATTGTATGTGCGTGGTGCGACCCGAAAGTGCTCGGTGGTGCGCGCTTGCATGCAGGAGGCCCTCCAATGTGTGGCCGCCTTCGTGAGAAACATCGGACTCGCGATCTCGGCGCCGAAAACCGAGGCCCTCGTCGTCCACCCTCGTGCTGAAGCCCGACGACGTCTTCCGTGCCTTCAGCTGGATGGTGCACCAATTAGTTTGGAGTAGCAACGCCCGCTACCTCGGCCTGACGATAGACAATCGCCTCCGATGGTTCCCGGCGGTGCGACGTGTACGACAGACGACGCGTCGCGTGTAATCGGCCGTGCGGCAACTACTCGCAGGCAGCAACGGCTGCCCCGCTGCCTTCGCCTGCACCATCTACGAGGCGATGGCTCTGTCTGCCATCCACTACGCACTGCCGATCTGCAAACTCCAGGCGCCACAGTGGCGACTGATTGACCAGGACCACCGCCGAGTCATCCGCATGTGTCACGGAATGCCTCGTGGCTCTCGTGTGGCCGAGACCCTCGCGGAGGCTCGTGCGTGGCCTGCGTCGCTCACGGCGGACCTGCGCGCATTGTGCCACTTGCAGCGTCTCCACCGAGCGCCTGATGCAGGTCCGCTCCTCTCGCGGTTACGTGCTGTGCCAAACTCACGTGTCGGCCAACTTATCGACGTGTACGACGGTGTTGTGGCTGACGGACCCCGCACGCCTTTCGCGCTGGCCACCCCCTCACCGTCGAGTGCCCCTACGAGTGAACTTGCACCTGCCGGGCATTCGATCCAAACGCCACACCCCCATCAGTGCCATTGCTCAGGAGGCCGCGGCGCGGATGTATGAGGACCTGGCCGGGAGGACGCAGGTGTTCACCGATGGGTCCGTCCTGCAGGATCGCTCAGCCGCGGCCGCCTGCATAGCCCCTCAGCTCAGCTCGGAACGACAGTGCCGCTTGCGATACTGTGCATCCTCAACAACATCTGAGCTAGTCGGGCTCCAGCTGGCTGCAGACCTCCTGCGCAATTCGCCGGCCGTCACGAGCGCAGCAATCTTCTGCGACTCGAAACCTGCACTCCGCCAGCTCGCGAGGGAGGAACGAGGCCCCCTTCTTGCTCAGCGTGCCGCTCTCAGCCTGCTGGCCCTCCAGGAACGAGGCTGTGATGTGGTCCTTCAGTGGCTCCCTTCACACGTCGGCATCGCGGGCAACGAGGCTGCAGACGAACTCGCAAAACGAGCACACTCCGCCGAGACTTCGCTGACGGATTACGCCAGCTCGTTCGACTCGGCACGCAACAACCTTCGCCGGGAGCTGGTGCGCGAGCATCCTGACGCACGGGTCGCCTCCGGACACCCCCCTCCTCCCATCCCAGCCACTGGTTTCACTCGCCGCGAGCGCGCGCTTCTTCTTGCCCTGAGGACCGGTTCTGTGTGGCCCGCGGAACGCAGGCATCGTCTTCGCGGCGCCGCTGCACCGAACTGCACCGATTGCGGCGCGATCGAATCCCTGTGCCACCTATTGTTTGACTGTCCGTCTCTCAACACTGCGCGGAAGCGGCTCGCCATGAAGTACCGCCTCGTCGGACTGCCGTGTGCGACCCTACAGGACTTGCTCCATCCCACCGGCCACGTACACCGTTGCCGATCAGCCCTTGCGGCCCTACTAGCTTTTCTCGAAGATGCCGGCCTAGTTGAACGAATTTTCTAGCCGCTTACCATGGTGACTCAGACGCCCGTTCTCCTACCCCCCACCCCCTCACCGTTTTTTTCCAATCATACCTTTCTTTTTTTTTCTTTCACCATACTCTTTTCACTCTCACTGTCCCTTTAATCCCCAATCCCCCGTGAGTGTATCGGTTGAGGTGTCCTCACTTGAGAGACAGTTTACGTGCACTCCACACCCAATTTACATTTTCATTTCCTTCTTCCTTTTAAGAATCACCTCCCCCCTAACGGTGTTTCTCCGCCGCCTGCAGCTTCGAGTGCACTGGCACGGACTACTAGGGAACGCGCACCCTGCTGTTTCTCTCCTCAATTGACGACGCTTTGATAGAGTCGAGTTAGTGTTTGCTATGTGCATGCTGACGCCATCTTTGCGCGTGATTCGCCAGATGCTGCGTCCAGGTGTATGTTAACTACTACATATACCACGAAGCTTTAATCATGCTCCATCCCGACGTTAGTCGTCGGGATGGAGCTGTAACACCAGGCGACCACGTGGGTGCGGACACCATCAAGCAGTGCTCTAGCTTCCAAACAACAATAGACAGTGTGCAAGCTCTCGTACATCAGTGTACATTAAACGTTCAACTACTTCTGAGAGGACGCGCTTCACTTTCGAGTTACACCGATCGCTATCACAGAGGGACCACCCATCTTTTTTTAATTTTCAGTGGTTCCATCCCCCTCTTTCTGAAGCTTTCTGCACCTCCACTGGTTTTGCTCTGCATCCGTGATATCCCCACCTTTAACCAAGTGACAATGCCGTTAGATGAGTCATGAAGGCATCGCACATTTTGGTGATCTGAGACACTATGTGGCGTCATCAAGGGATGATGATTTCCTGAATCCTCGCGCTGACACCACCCACGGTCAATATTCGCGTTGGTTGAGGCATCGCAGGCTTTAGGATGGATTAGAGTACGAAGTACTCTACTAAAGATGAATGGTAAGCTGCCATTTTCCCTAGAGAAGTTCATCGCATGCGTTTGAGAACGAAAGCTGAAATATTCAGAATGATAAATGCTATATCATATGCAATAGCGACAGATACACCACTAGCGTACTTTCCAAATGTGCGCTTCAAAACACGATTCAGAGTAATTTCTACCCAACTATCACGCTTGTCACAAACACGCTTGTCTTTTCTCGAAAGTACGCATTATCTATTTATGGAAATAACAGTACTGTATTGAATGAGAAACACTTACCGTATCATCTGCTGCGATGCCAGGTGCGTCTGTCCAAGTGGTCTGCCCCCAAGGCATCTCTTGTTTTGTTGTGAAGTCGAGTCAGGGGAGCGTGACGGCGCGTCTCCTTAGCTTCGGCGTCGTTTTAGCCGATTTGAACGAGTTTTTGCAAGACGAGCTTATCAAACATACGTGACCTGTATGCAATTTGCTGCACTGGCATGGTGCGTTACATCTATTCGCAGCGGTGAGTGCACGACGCTTTGCTAAAGCTTTCAAATACAACCTGTAAAGCTGCAACGTCGCAGCAAACCAAGAGATCTTGTGGTCTTCAGCCTTTTAGGGGCGAAGCTCCTTAAAGCGGCACCCGTTCGTCCCTCGTAGTCGTAGTGCGTAACCAGTCGTAACGCTAGTACCACATCTTGACCTCCAAGGTGGTGCCGGTGGGAGATTTTTCCTCTTCGTTGTTGAACAATAAAAAATTCGCAGCGTGCGCGGTAACTAAAAGCCGAATTCTTCTGTCTCTCATTCCCCATTAGCAGCCATTGGCATGATCCAGTAGGAAACGTTAGTAGAAGTAGAAGTGTAAGTGTTAGCTAAAAGCCGACTTCTTCTGTCTCTCATTCCCATTAGCAGCCATTGTTTACCTCCAAGGTAGTGCCTGGTGATATTTCTCCTGTGCGTGATTAAACAATAAAAATTTCGTTCAAAACGCCGTTGATTGATGAAATAAAGCAACGAAAGACGCCAGAAGTTTTCTAAAAACAAAACGAAAGAACGCCAGATGTTTCTAAAGCAAAACGAAAAGACGCCAGCTGCTTAACGAAAGACGCCAGATGTATTCTACAGCAATGGTTTTCTAAACAATGAAAATTCACAGCGTACATGTAAAATTAAAGTGAGCTGCAAGTCGCCATAACTCATCGAACCTTTAGTATAAAGGCGCCCGATCTCACGTCGGTGATGATGTACTGGGCAGAATTCACGGAAGATTCACGGTTTACCGATGAACCTCCGCAGCTTCGCCCACTCATCCTCATTCACTCCGTGGATATGCTGTGATTTTTTTTGAACAACAAAGGCCCTGCTTGAGTGCTTTACACGCTATGTATACCCATGCCTCGCGACGAATGAAACAGAAGCTGTAGAAAAAGATTTGTAGACAGTTAGCTGGCTAACGCTACCAATCCGAAGCCTGTACTTCCCATCATTCCAATGGTGCTTCAACGATGGCAGCGCCAGTTTCCTCTCCAGGTTATTGTACAAAATTCTATGCCTTAGCCTAATCGAATAAGGCCATCTTGTTTTTTTTTTCAGTCGATGTATTGATCCTACCCCGCTCCCCTCCGAAAGCTCTTTGCAACTAAGGTGATTTCGCACTGCCTCCAGAATAGGAGGCATTGCAAGGTTTCTGCACCTCGCCTGTTTTGCACAGCCTCCGTGATCGGTCCAACTTTCAGGGAGGCAATGCAAAGCAACGATGCAATATGATGACTTCATCATGTGACACCACGTTACGTGACGTCATGATATCACAAATTCTGGCGATCTGTGACGTCATATGGTGACATCATCACGAGATGATATTTTCCATTACTCGTGTTGACGCCGGCCGACGATGAATTTTCGCGTTTGATGAGGCATCTAAGGCTTCCGCCATAACAAAGTAAACAAGCACTGCGAAAACTACACAGTAATGCATGAGCGGTCGAACTTTAAACGCGGCACGGCGCCGTAGTGATAAACTGATGCAAAAGAAAACACAAAACAAGGGAAATGCCGTGTGCTCCTCAATTGTTAAATTCAAAGCGCTGATTTATTCAAACTGACTGTTGGTTCGATAAATACGACGCTACTTTAAGATATCTTCGTATACAAACACCAGCACAAAATTTTGCGCAGATTTAATTTGGTGAGGTTCAGCGAATACCTGTGCTCTTTGCGATGCTTTTTCAGTAGACTTGCTGCTCTGTCTCCTAAGTTTTTTGCTCGGTTGACACCGTGATGCGCTTCTTTACGCGAAATTTTTGTACCTATCCATTCAAAGTGTGAAATAAACTCCCATAATACAGCCTATTGAACTCTGAATTCAAATCTTTGAGCATAAAATACATTAACAGTTTCAATATTAGTCATTGCTTAATCTTCTTCAATCATTAACCATTGTTAATATTTAAACATTTTCAAGCGAAGCCTGTATTTATTGTCCTATGAAGCTGGTGATGGTGTTCCATAAAACCTCCTGACCCACAGCTGGCACGCACAAAATAAATAATAATTAAAACTGAAGTAAAGCCTGCGTTTCAGAGTGAGTGCCTTGAGGTCCGATAGTGAGTGCCTTGCACACTAGGCCACGCGGCCAACGCGAACTGGAGCATAGGAATGCGTTATACCGACGTCACAAAAAACAATTGCGAAGCAGCACACTTGCTATTGGTGCTTCAGTGAAATATTTCGTGTTGGCCATTTCAATACGATCTGGTGGACAACACACTTCAAGAACATTACATGCAGAAAACTGAATTACATGAAAAAACTGCCTCGTGCAGCGTGCCAGCGTCCCAGTATCCAGCGCCACACTGGTCCAGTAATCATGTATGGCACTGGGACAGTGCCACTGGGCTTTGCGATATGAGGTTATTGTATATACGCACACCTCTTTCCTCTGCACGTCATTACTCTGCCTTTCTCCTTTCCCTTCTCCCCTGTGGAAAATAACAGGCTAGAGCGCAATAGGTCTGACCCACCTATCTGCCTTCCAATAAATTATTGCCCTCTCTTTTGCGGAGAACAAGACAAGAGTTCGCGTTTATTTTATGTTAAAACTAACCTCCACTCTGCCTGACCAATCTAAATATTAGTTTGGTTCACCAGGTTGAGCCTATTTTAAGAGCGAAGCTGTGGAAGCCCGATGTAAGTCCATAGAGCGCTTGCGCAACACTATCATGATCATGAACGGCCTCTACCTTGTATGTAGGGCTCCGTGTTTTCGGAGTTTTTCTTGAAGTCAGAAGGGTGTTTTTTCGGAGTTAGCATTTTGGGAGGAAATTCAGCGTTTATCGGTGTTTGTTTCTCGCAAATCTCCAATGCTTCAAAATTTAGTGCGTAGTTGTGCATCATAACTTATTGCAACGTCTTCTTAATAATTCTTTTGCAATGAAGATGCGTTGCAGTGTTGCTGGTAATCTTGTTTTTGCATCCTTTCATCTTCTTCTCAGTACCTGTTCATTTACTTTGTTAACATGGCTGTTGATTTGCACTGCAGCAGACTCGCCAAGTGTACTTTTGAGGGGAGCAGGAACTAGTGAAGCTGCTTCTTAGCCTTTTCTCCTAGCCTCACTCGTAGTCTTGATGGAAAATAAAGAACCTATTAATATATTCTCAATACTACGAAATCTTAGATAAAACGATATCTGAACACGAGAACATGTGAACACACCAAGTGTACTTTAGATGTGTCGAATGTTTGAACGCGCATACACACATACAAACACAAATACTTGAATACAAAACACATACGTTTGATCGTATTGTAACCTTAAAGCTTGTTGTAACAGACAACAGCTTGCTGCCGCTGATGGAGGCGCGCTAGTTTCGATGATTGTCAGCTTTGAAAATGCCCTTGGAACGTTGAAAATTCCCACTGAAAATCGGAGCTTATCAGATAAATCCGAATTCTCAAGAATTTTAAAAGGCGAGTGTTTATAGGATTTGTTTGTATTTATCCGAAATCTCGGAACCCTACTTATATGGCATCTCGCGTCGCTAAGCAACACCAGAAGATGAGAACAGAGCCTTGTGTCATACAGCATAGCAAGGGGATGGGAAAGGGCAGTGATAGTGAGGAGGAGTGATGTCAGGCGGAGGGACGTCCCATACAGTGCCATACATGATTACTGCACCATTGTGGCTCTGGACACTGGCACGCTGCACGAGGCAGTTTTCTTCATGTAATTCAGTTTTCTTCATGTAATTTTCTTGAAATGTGTTGTCCACCAGATCGTCTTGAAATGGCCAACACGACATATTTCAATGAAGCGCCCATAGCACGCCCTTGCAAAGCGTAGTATAACAAGAGGGAGGGAAGGATACATTGGATGAGGAGCTGGGAAAGAAAGGGGAGAGGGTGAAGGATAACGTAGCCACGTATATTATTGTGTAGCAAAGGGTCGCAAAGCAAAATGAGGAAGGAGGAGGCAAACGAGAAGGAAAGAGGTTAAGGCATAGCATAGCTTTGTGTTGTAGAGTATAGCAAGGGGAACAAACAGGAACGGAAGTCGAGGAGGAGGAGAACGCCACCAGCTTCGCTTCCTGCTTAGTCATCGCGCCACTAGTGTGTAGCTCTCTCAAACATTTCAAATAAAATTTCGAGTCACTTATATGTTGAATCTTCCTGAAAAAATTCGGAAACAATAAAAAGTTATGCTGTTTATTTCTTTCCTCATGGTCCTTCTGCGCTGCTTCGGCCCAAGTAAATGTACTCTGTATGCGGCGATTGGGGAAAGACTTCAGTGCTACACAGTGTACAAAGAATTATGTAATCTTTAATGCAAGAAAACGATTTTACAATTTGTCTCTGAGAACACAACCGGTATTTTATTTGTTTCCCATTTCCTGCACAGCACGAAGCCGCTTTTGCAAATTTCACTTAGAACAGGCGGCAGAGGCGAAATGCGCGGTGTGTATCAGTGGCTCGTGAGCGTTCGAAAGTCTTGTCTCCCAGATCTGACTGTTAGAAGTATGTATATGTGTTACAAAGTCAGCCAACTTGGCCTGTCCAATAGAAAAAATAGACGCTGGAAAACAAATTTGAATATCCTTGGTACACTGTGGGACAGAACCGCATCCACAACATGTATACGCAGAAGATTTATACAAACTGCATTATTATTTTGAGATGTTTTATGATAGAGACTTCTGAGATCCCCCTCATCGACACGAAAACTTCGAAAAATATCATTGGGCACCATTACCGACGCAGCCATCACGCCGCTACTCTTCCCGCTACAATTGTATTCGGCGCTGGCGTTCCCAGTCCAAGGCACCCACCTATTTTCACTTGGAGCGAATAACATTACGCCCATGTCCAGTTGCATCGTCGTAACGGTTAAGTTACCGCCACAAAGAGGGAAAACGAGGGCATGCTGAGAAACGTAATATCTTTAAGTCGCCGACGTAGACAATTCTTTTTCGCAAATCGCGAAACACATTTAAGGCGGAAAGTTGGGCTAGTTGGTAACGTGAATAATAGGAAATGTTTACTAGCGAAAAAGACGAGGACGAGAAGAGGGAATACAGGACAACGCTAGTCCTGTATTCCAGGACTAGCGTTGTCCTGTATTCCTTCTTCTCGTCCTCGTCTTTTTCGCTAGTAAACATGTCCTATTATTCGCGAAACACAGCTATCATGAGGCAGGTGAGAGGCCGATGTATTAATTATGAACATGCGTAATGCGCTTCGTCTCACTGAGAAGAAGGCTCATGTGTGGTAGCCGAAAGTCAGTAAATAATTTTCGCCTGGTCGGCATCCATAAATGTTTTCGCCAATAAGGTAGCCAGTTAAACTGGCTGAAGGACCCCGCGCACACTAATTTCCCCTAGCTAGGGGTCTAGGTCACCATAGCGCACACGGATCGTCTTCATCGCTTAGGACAGCGCCGCAGTAGCTCATATCTGTACCGTTCGATAACATAACTCTGCTGCGGCGAAAGCACTGTCACGGCGCTTGCTATGGCGGCGAGGACTTAAAGAGCCATGCGGTTTCAGACTGAAAACACACAAAGAGAGCTTCGCTGAAAAAAAAACAACAACGAATTAATAGGGTTCCTTATGCTGTTGCTTAAGACGACTCGTGTTCGAGAGCAATCTCCATCAATTTCTTTTTAGGGGCGAAGCTCCTTAAAGCGGCACCCGTTCGTCCCTCGTGGTTGTCGTAGTGCGTAACCAGTCGTAACGCTAGTACCAGATCTTGACCTCCAAGGTGGTGCCGGTGGGAGAATTTTCCCATGCGTTGTTGAACAATAAAAAATTCGCAGCGTGCGCGTTAACTAAAAGCCGAATTCTTCTGTCTCTCATTCCCCATTAGCAGCCATTGGCATGTTCCAGTAGGAAACGTTAGTAGAAGTAGAAGTGTAAGTGTTAGCTAAAAGCCGACTTCTTCTGTCTCTCACTCCCATTAGCAGCCAGTGTTTACCTCCAAGGTAGTGCCTGGTGAGATTTCTCCTGTGCGTGATTAAACAATAAAATTTATTCAAAACGCCGTTGATTCATGAAATAAACCAACAAAGACGCCAGATGTTTTCTAAAAGCAAAACGAATAACGCCAGATGTTTCTAAAGCAAAACGAAAAGACGCCAGCTGCTTAACGAAAGACGCCAGATGTTTTCTAAAGCAATGGTTTTCTAAACAATGAAAATTCACAGCGTACATGTAAAATAAAGTGAACTGCAAGTCGTCATAACTCATCGAACCTTTAGTATAAACGCGCCCGATGTCACGTCGGTGATGATGTACTGGGCAGTATTCACGGATGATTCACGGTTTACCGATGAACCCTCCGCAGCTTCGCCCACTCATCATGATTCACTCCGTGGATATGCTGTGATTTTTTTTTCATTCGAAGCACGGATGCCCATCAGCCTCTGAATGCCTTCTACGCCTCAACTTCCTTGCTCTGCCTCAGTGATCGGCCCATCTTCGACCAAGTGACGATATCATGTGATGATATAGTGGAGACATCACAAAGATTGGTGATCTGTGATTTCATAGGACCCCATCAGGTGATGATGACTTCACGGGTCTTCGAACTTACGCTGGCGACGCCAGCAGTCAATTTTCGCTTTTGATGATGCATCAAAGGCTTTCGCCATACGCATAGTTTAGGGTATGAAACGCTCTACTAAACTAGAATGGTAAGCTGCCATTTTCCGCATAGGAGCGCATCCCACGCTTTTCGCCGCAAAAGCCAAGATATTTAGAATGCCGTTGCTATATGACATGTAAGAGCGACAGATGAATCGCTGGTCTTCAAAAGTGCACAAGAAACTCAACTGGAAACTGTCAATGGAGCCAAATCGTCCACGAACAGTTATGATCAGCTATATTGAGAGGGCATTGCATGAAGCACAGGTATCGTCTAAGTTTCAACGAATAAGTTATGTGAGAATATTGTTCAAGAAGCAAGCTTCAACATCCGATAGCAACTTGCCAATGAACACACCTTTTAAGTTAATATTTCAATACCTACCATTCTCTTCCAACAACGACTCATTATTGTGTTGCAAGCTGAAGAAACTTCACCCTGAAGACATATATTCACTTTTAAGTTCGGTTAAGCGGAGAGAGCACGCTTTCTTAAGCAATTACCTACACAGAACTTTCCTCAAGGTGGGCTAATTAGCACCAGAAGAGAACGATTATTGTCTTCGAACTGTTTTTAGGGGCGAAGCTCCTTAAAGCGGCACCCGTTCGTCCCTCGTAGTCGTAGTAGTGCGCAACCAGTCGTAACGCTAGTACCAGATCTTGACCTCCAAGGTGGTGCCGGTGGGAGATTTTGCCTGTGCGTTGTTGAACAATAAAAAATTCGCAGCGTGCGCGTTAACTAAAAGCCGAATTCCTTCTGTCTCTCATTCCCCATTAGCAGCCATTGGCATGTTCCAGTAGGAAACGTTAGTAGAAGTAGAAGTGTAAGTGTTTAGCTAAAAGCCGACTTCTTCTGTCTCTCATTCCCATTAGCAGTCATTGTTTACCTCCAGGTAGGGCCTGATGAGATTTCACCTGTTGCGTGATTAAACAATAACAATTTTGTTCAATAACGCCGTTGATTGATGAAATAAACCAACAAAAGACGCCAGATGTTTTGTAAAAAGCAAAACGAAAGAACGCCAGATGTTTCTAAAGCAAAACGAAAAGACGCCAGCTGCTTAACGAAAGACGCCAGATGTTTTCTAAGCAATGGTTTTCTAAACAATGAAAATTCACAGCGTACATGTAAAATTAAAGTGCGCTGCAAGTCGTCATAACTCATCGAACCTTTAGTATAAACGCGCCCGATCTCACGTCGGTGATGATGTACTGGGCAGAATTCACGGAAGATTCACGGTTTACCGATGAACCTCCGCAGCTTCGCCCACTCATCATCATTCACTCCGTGGATATGCTGTGATTTTTTCTCTCCCAAGCCTCACGGGAATCAAACACTGGGCTAATGTGGATACGCTTGGCATATTTACACGTTTCGGTCTGTAATGTGCGAATTCTGTTAGCTGAGCTGACGATTCTCGACCAGTTCGCCTTATACCTAGTTTATGTTTGCGGGAAAACGCAGGCGACAAACGCTGCGTGCTGCTCGCTGCTTGACGCACCTTTCGCACAGGCTTTGTTTTAGCACAAGCGTTGTTATTTTAGGGGCGAAGCTCCTTATAGCGGCACCCGTTGGTCCCCGTCGTAGTAGTGTCTAACCAGTCTTAAAAACGGAGGGGGCGTGCACACATGAAGGCTCCCTAAAGACAATGCGCAGCGACAGTACGTGATATGTATTGCCCTCTCCTCTCCTACGCTTCCCTTTCTTTCTCCTCTCCTACGCCCCCCCCCTATCTTGCCTCGCGGCGCAGCGGCGCCGACGCAGGCAGCGTCGCGGCAGCGTCTTGATTGAAAAAACCGACCGCTCGCGCTGCACAACCGTTCACTGACCACCCCGTATATATAGGCACTGGATTTTGACCTCCAAGGTATTGCGTGAGTGCGATTTCTCCTGTGCGTGATAAACAATGAAAATTCACAGCGTACATGTAAAATTAAAGTGAGCTGCAAGTCGTCATAACTCTAATCGAACCTTTAGTATAAACGCGCCCGATCTCACGTCGGTGATGATGTACTGGGCAGAATTCACGGAACATTCACGGTGTACCGATGAACCTCCGCAGCTTGGCCCACTCATCATCATTCACTCCGTGGATATGCTGTGATTTTTTTATTGTCACAACGTGTGAAGCACAATGAATAAGGGGATACTTACAAGACCTGCAGAGAGCAGTTGATATATTATTCCATGAAAATTCTTAGATCTAACGTTGTCACAACCTAAATCTCAGTTATTGGACAGGCGTGACCTTCACAGAGACAAGAAACCAGCAGGCTATTTCGTCCCGGATGTGAAAATATTGCCAGAAGGAGAAACCGTCAAAATAGTGACTGCTATAGACATGATAGAAATGTATGAGCGAAAATACCACAGTGAAGACGTCCCAATAAAAAGTGAAGGCAAGCCGCAACAGAAGATAAGTGGCTCATCAGAAAAACAGCCAACAAGAGACAAGGCGTAAGAAAAACGACTTGTGCAATCTTGCCAAAATCTTTGTAATCAGTAAAATGGAATATGCCTTCCCATACGTCAAATTATTACACAGGGAAACGCCAGTTTAACGGATAAATAAATCAAGCTTACAAAGGTGCCAGGAATACACAACACCTTGGACGAGCTCTTCGAGGCCCACCGACGCAAGCGAGAGCTCAGGTTCCCCCTAAAATTGCCGGCAGAGCACTACTAAAGGCTGCAGGAAAAAACGCGTAACGTTTGGCGGATGACGTGCAGAAACTCCCCTCAAGTATTAGAAAACACAACCATCATTTACCCAGAAATCCGGCCGACGCCACGCTTTGAGGGAATAAATTTCATTCTGCAGTAAGCGAGTGCGTGACTTTTTTCTTTGAGCCAAGCGTTGCGAGGTTTATCAGCGTCTTTGTGTAAACTGAGTAGTGTTGCGCATATCGTGGCCTCACCACGCACGCCCTGTACACTGGCGTGTAAAAGGCAGCTCGTGGTCTGACGTAACGTCAGTACAACGTTAGAGCAGAGACGTCAGACTTATCAGTGCACGCTACGGTGCAATGATGTCGTAGGCCTACTCGCGCAACGCTTGTCTATTACGTGCGGAGTCATAGGCGGGCATCTGTAATGTGATAAATTAATATCAAAGCGGACAGCACAAACTGCCACAACGTTGGCGTTGTCCGCACATGACACTTCAGTATGGTCTTTTTCCGAAGTTGTTTCAAGCGCTGGCATGGCTCTGCGGTAGAATGCTTGACTGCCATGCAGAAGGCCTTGATGAGATTCCGGCTCGATAAGGACTTTTTTACCCTTTTTATGCCACGGTCAATCCAGTTGCCCAAATACTTATTTTTTGCGTATATGCAATTACAAACCACTAAAAATTGGGAATAAACCGAGAACCTGGAAAATTTACCTTTAGTCCTAGAAGAAAACAAGTGTTCTCAATAACTTCTAAAAGGCGTATGTAGCTATATTACCGATAATGTTTCGTGCAGAGCCACACGGCAACGAAGCGGGTCCTACTACCAAGCGGCGTTCCATCAGCTTCTTACACGAAGTGGGTATGCCTAGCGTTCACAAACATGGACGCCCCAGCGACACCTCAACTTACAAAGCCTTAATAACTTACAAACAAGCTAAACCCTTTTTTTTCTCGAATAAAGCCGAATAATTCAAAAAAATTGTACAAGACCCACGAAGTGAATGGTGTTAGAGGAGTTTGCTCGGAGAGAATCGGCTAAACCGTGAATGCTCCGTACAATTCCTCTACTGTCATATAAAGACGTCACACGTTGTTATAGTAGGTATTGTGGTCAGGTTGTTGTCGAACCACAAGGGAACGCAGACCTTCCAGCTGTGACCGAACGTGTGTTCAAAGAAATCACGCTTGAAGCGCGCGTCGGCGCCACCAACTTCAGGTAGCGACCGCTTTCGGCGCTTGGCTGCTGCATACCGCGCCCTTACCTTTTGGAGGTTCTCTTGCCGCCACTTCCGCGCTGCTTCGGCTTCGCGGGCTTGTATTTCGGGGTCCAAGCGACGCTGACGTCTCTCTTCGGCCTTGCGAGCTCTCACTGCAGAGTCTTGGGGGCGAGCCCGCGATGCTACTGCCTTGCGAGCCCTCCGCTCCGCCGCCCTGTCTTCTTCGTTCATGTCATTAGTATCGAAGCGCACTGACTTACGACTAAACTAAAGTTATGGTGAGGCTTTTAGAATAGAACATCAAATAAAGCGCCTCTGCCCGTGTCACCGGGGTATAACAGGCGTAAACCAATTGAAAGAAAATGAATAGGGCTTGCGCCCACAAATGTTCTTGGTTCTATAAAAAAATGATAACGAAATTCTACCATTAGCGCTACCCCAGCCGCAAGAACTGACCCAGAGAGCGAAAATCTATTTGCTCATATGGGCTACAGGTTTTCTCTACGTTTTTGAGTGACATATTTCGTGCTTGTGTTTTTCCCCTGCTCCGCCACAGCTTTTTATGGCGTTGCCCTCTCCTTGGCTGCGCCAAGAGTTTGTCCTGCTGACTTACGGAAAAAAAGCAAATAACATTTCAATGCCCGAGCAGAAGCAGTATGGTACTGCCCCTGCTAGCCCCTTTCCCTCCCCCTTTTTCCCTCTCCTCCGTTTTGGTACCACCTCTATCTCTCCCTTTCCCGCTTCCCTCATGTTTACATGATGTGACGAAACTTGCGTGTATTGTTAGCGTGAAAACCGGTGACTTGTAGTTGTAGTTTGCGAGGATAAAGAATCATAACTAGCGCATAACATGAGATAAGAGCAGTGAATGCATGTTATTGAGAGGATGTGTATGTTCTTTCTGTGCGCGGACTTCTCTCGCCCTGCCAAGGATACCGCTGTTACGACTGAAAGGGCCCTCTGCCCAAGTGATGCGGACGGACACGTTTCCTCCTGTTCTTTCCCCCGTCTTTTTTCATCTCTTTTCCTTTCCCTCCCTTTTTCTCCTCCACCCCCTCCCCTCTCCGTCTCCTCCCCTTTCCCTCCCCCATCCTTTCTCTTCAATATCCCTTGTTTTTCTAAATTCTTGTGTGATGCGAGAGCTTCTAATGTTCTTGGTTTAGGAGGAATCATTTCCTTCAATGATTGACTGACGACTGTCGAAAGCGAGAGGAAGCGCGCAGTTATGGCCCTCTAGCCGTTTCCTATCAAACTAGAGCACGCGCCGGAGTGGAGCGAGCGCCGCATGCTAGAGTTGGCTATGCTATATGTGGTCTTCCCTGCGTTAATATGATCATGAAGGCGCTCAAAGAACAGGAGGAAGAAGACTTCCCTTTCGCGCGGTAGTGCGCTCAGATCGTTAGCCCGGCTACTACGGCGATGGACAAGCCCCGAGCATAAGGAGCAAGCTTCTAAAGCTCTCACAAATTTAAGAGTGAACTTATGAAAAATTACGCCATCTCCCGCTCAAGGGCATCATGAGGCGATGCGAAGCCGGTGCACTTGCACGATCGCGTTCCGTTCGCGATCGTTGTGCATGCTACCGACCTCGGTCAGATTGTTATCGAACCAAAGTCGGTCGCGCACTTTGCAGCTGTGCCCGAAGCTCCGGTCGAGGAATTCGCGCTGGAACCTGGCGTCGGCACCGTCGAATACCGGGTGTGCAAGTTGTTTAGCGAGGCGTCCTGCACGGGCGTTGGACTCGCGCCGTCTGCCCGCAGCCAGCGCGTTGGCTCGACGCTGACGCTTGGCTTCGACGTGGGCGTTGCGTACGGCGAAGTTTGCTTGCCGACGCTGCCGTTGCGTTTCGGCATGTCGAGCCCGCGTTTCATCAGTAGGAGTTTCCCGCCGACGTTGCCGTTTGCGCTGGACTTTCCTGGCCTGGAGCTCGGGGTCTGCTTGCCGACGTTTACGTTGCGCTTCGGCACGTCGAGCCTTCCGCTGCTCCGCGATCTGGGAAGGCGTTAAGGTATTACTGCAACTGGCGCCGACGTTGAAACTCATGACACCGGCGCAGTGACTAAGCGTGTGTACGACCTAACGCGAGCCTTTTATCCAAACGAAGAGAGGGAATGGAGAGGGGAAAAGTGGGGAGGAGAGGGAAACTGGAGATAGGGAAAGGGAAGAGGGGGAGTGGGGATTAGAAAGGGGAGAGGGGAGGGGAGAGTGCTTGCGCAGTAAGGGTGGTCACGCCGCACACTGTTTGAGCTCCGCTATATGATGCTTCGCATCTAATAAATGCAGGCATACACCTCTACAGGCGACTTCAGAAGAGCGTTATTCTTGTGTGCGCACTTATTGCTGTTTCTTCACAGATGGTGACACAAATAGATGTTTTAAAGCGAAAGCCGTTAATGTCTCACTCGCGGTGTCCGTCCGCTCGTCCGTCCGTGCCCTGGCATGGTGCCAGCTGTAGCTTCTTCCCCTCACACTTTCTCAGCAATCACGTGATGGCACAGCGGCCTATAGCAACAGTTGCGCATTGCTCCTTCCAACGCGCGTTGTGCAACTGTTGCGCCATGCGGCGGCGGCGTCCAGCGGCGGCGTCCGTCGGCGGAGTCGAATGGCCACAGGCTCTGCCGAACACACTTTGGAATTTACAAAGTGTCCTGAATTTTGTTTAATGAAATGCTGGAGAACATTTCGAATCAATTTTAACAGCGAAGCTGTTTTGCAAATCGTTCCTTGTTCGGCGAACCAAAAACTATCATCAAAAACGGGTATGTTCCACAGAAAGTGGGTAAATCGCACTACTCACTACTGGTCCACTGAAAATGAAGCAGGCAGAAGTTACCCTAAATTATGGCTGTGAAGTGACGGTGGCCCCGAATCGATGGAAGGCCTACGCCAACGACGACGTTCCCGTGTATCTATGAGAGGTGCGAACGCTTGGTTTCAGCGCGAGGTTCTGTCTCTGCAATTTGGCCATCCAAACTGCAATGTCGTGTCTCTGACTGCGTCTGTGGTTTAACTCGAACCGCTCTGCACTGAGAATCGGCGCAGTAAAAACCTAGAATCACCTAGCTCAAGTCTAGCAACCACCTAGAAGCAACCTAGAAACAAACTGCATCACCTAGCTAAGGCCGAGAGAAAACCTAAATGCAAGCAGATCGGTCTTCAGAATTATCCAGTTTCGCTGTGTCAAGCCTTGTGCGGCTTAGTGCAAGCTTCGCCAAAGGATGCGTTGGCTAGCCTGATCCCACTTCACTGATATGTTTTGTCCATATACACAAATTTCACAAGGAGGCTGCCATTTTGAAAGCTCTCCACCGCCGGAGCGCCGTCTAGCGTCTGCCATGTTTCGCCGCCCTTCCGGTGTGTGGGGTTCCGCGGCGATGTATGCAGCGTATACGCTCAGTTCACAAGGTATTGCTGTTCTTCGCGGTACACGGGCAAAACACAGCAATGCTTCCCGAGTGTAAAGGCGCTGGTAAATATTTGCTTAGCTGTCAGCTTCAAAATTGCTGAAACAGCAAGCAGCGGCGGCCCACGAGACGTTCCTGCAGCAGCGCCGACGATGAGTAGAATGCCAATGCAGTTCTTAAGCAGCATCTTTAATTTGGTAATTGCTTTGTATATTTTGTTATAGCTGGCCTTGTGTGGTTCTTGGAATATGCACTATAAGAGACCGTTAATATTTAGGACAACTCTCGAAGTAATCGGAGAAACCTAAATCGACACGAGCGAACACGTAGGTCATTGTCCGGCTACGCGATAGGTGCGCGCATTAGTGTTTAAGATGACTCTCGCGTTTCCGTGCCGTCATTATTCAAGTTAAACGTAACTGCAATCCCTAACAGGCGATTTGGTTCCGCTTAGCACGTCGCAATACAATGTTCATGGAACGACAGGAGCACAAACACCGATGCCTGTGTTCATTCGTGTCGCCGTCGTAGTTAAACGCTTGTGGCCTCTGATCGCTGCACAGGATGAGAAACAGATGTACGGCTAGTGAGTTAAAAATTCGGCGTAGAAACAACACGATGATAAAATAAAAATAAGCCTGTTGCACATCTGCAAGCGTGGCATGGCGTAAGTTCGCTTCGGCGCGAGCCGCCGCACTATATCTATACGCCGAAAGGGCGCCCGCTTTTGGTAACATTAGTGTCAGTTTGTTTTCTGGCAAGTATTTGAGAAGCATTACGGTGAGCGCACGTGTCCAGGTAACGACCTGGCTTTAACGAACGTGGGCCGATTATTCACGACACCCAGGTTGCCACGTGAAAAAAAAAATGATGCGGTTGTCATAACGCTATCCCAGTTATCGCCACAAAATTGACAAGTCGAGAAAGAACGTGCTCTCGACGAAGCGTTAGAAACGCGTACCTGCGCCAAAGCACACATGTCATGCGGCCCTTTCTGTCATGTAGATTGGAAGTGCTAATTCGATAACCTCGAAATTGCACGCACAAAGATTGAACATTTTCTAGCCGCAGGCATTGTAAATCATGTGCTGTAGCATAGAAATCAGAGATGTTGATGGCATGAGCGAACAACTCTTGGCCAAACATTTTATGTATTAATCGTCAGCCTTGTTGACATTGGTTCTCTTTAGTACAGATGATAAAGTAAGTGTCCCAGCACTCAAGCATAATCACAAGCTGGTGTGATGACTTCAAAAAGTGGCCATAAGTGAATACACCACATATAATATACTATTTCCGGGAGGAGAAGGCGTGTGACCTGAGAGACACGAAGTCATTTAAAAGGATTGTGCACTTCGCATGCCTCGGCTGCCAGTCTTTCAGGCTTCCGTAGCTGTTGCCACAGCCAAACACAGCGCAGTGGTAGCTTGTCAACCTGTTCTCGTTCGACATTTCAATTTGCGGGAGCACAATTTCTTCAGCGCGTCGAAAAATGGAAACACGCTGACCTCTCACGCACCACGCAGTGCAAAACTCGGGAATCAGCACACACCAGCGCCAGCGGTCGGACGTTTGGGCACGCGGTGGAGGGAGAGAGAGCGGCCAAATTGCACTGGTTAGAGGCTACGCTCCTTCTCTCCGTGAAAACGGTCTATATATGGAAACTAGGATACCAAGGGTTACGAAACGTAAATGGACAACCACTCGTTTGTAGCACGAAGCCACAAGGACATCCACACGACTTATCAGAGAGAAAGCCTCTGAGTCGCCGAAAAATCCGTCGTGGTCTTGGGGATCGAAGCCGGTGCCAACGCTTGAGCTATGCAAGAGTTATGCACTTGAGCTATGCAAGAAGTTAGCCATTGGAAGCGCAAGGGCACATAGAATCATAGAAGTCCAGGATTTTCAAGACAGTTTCGAAGTTGAGCATATGGAGATAATACAAGCGTTATCCTGTAAGCATAAAACTGCTTTCTTGGAAACTTTAGTTTCGTTCACATCCTCCGTACCTCATTATTCACTTCTCAGACTACTGGCATAAATGGACAATTTTTTTGCAAGAATATCTGTCACGTCTGCTATTTTGTAATTTCACCTTTCAATTTATTTTAATCATATTTCTTGTAACAGAAACTATGGAAACCAGAACGCAAGGCTAAGAGCTCAAAGCTGTTGTGCTAGCATCTTGAAGAGACTTCCACTCACGTTTTCTCTGCCTGAAAATTCGCATAGTACAGACGCGTGATCTTTCGCTAAAACATCACGTACATTCCAAACGTTTATTTTTAAGACGAAAGGCTGGGACACCTTATCAAAGGCGAAAATTGTCCGTCGGCGTTGTCCACCGGTAACGTCCCGTATCGTCGGCGTCAACACAATTGAATAAAAAAATCATGGTCATTAGATGACGTCACTATATGGCGGAAAAGGCGCCAACATATCTGACATCATAAGATGATGTCACAAGATGACGGTGGGCCCATCACGGAGGCAGTGCAAGATCACTTTTTGTGCAGAAAGCGTGCAATGCCTGGGACCCTGGAGGCATTGGAAAACCACGTAAGCTGCACAAATAGCTCGGAGATGTGCGGGGCAGGATCATTAGATCAACTGAGAAGAAAAATGAGAAGATGGCTTTCGACTTCCAGTCATCCTAGATGAGCGCATAAGGGACCCTACGAGGTTTTTTTTTCCTTCAGCTAAAAGATGTTGAAGACTTTAGAGCGATATTATATAGACACATAGACACAGTGACTTCCGATACATTTTTTTTTTAAATTTCGCTCAGTACACGATTGTACCATGCATATCGTCAGCCTCGATGTGTCAAGTAGTGAAAGTGCCTAACCCTAAGGAAAGAGAAAATCGGATCTTATATCCCGAAGAAAACACCTAGAGTCACTAAGAGCACGGCCTTCGTCCCGTAAGAATGCGTAAAAGGTATTAGCGTTATCATTAACATTACATAATCTTACGCAGTTATACAAAAATCTGATTGCGTTTCGGAGACGACGAATCAATTCTGCAATGTACATGTACCCGTACTATCATTTAGCGTCCATCGCAGCCACCGAAAGCCTGCTCAATCGACCTTCGTGCGTGCAGCAGCTATTGATAATCCGTTCAAATTATATTTGAGGGCACTAAAAGCGCCGCGCGTTAGGCGGCAGTCACGTCGTATTTTTTTTTAAGTTCGGGAACTTTGAAATAAAAGCTGAAAAAAACTTCAGCAAGGCAGTTATCTGAGCACAGATTGATAGATTCGATGTTTCTGAACAAGCGCCAACTCTTTTGCACTGAAGGCTTTTCTGTAGGGTTACTATTTAAAAAGTTCATTAAGCAATTTTTGTTTACTGGCCCGCTTGTCGGATTGGAAAAAAATATTCTGACGTGGTTTATAAGGCTCAGAACAATACTGCGCTAATTGGAGACGCGTTGCGCTTATGCTTAATTTCTTAAAATTTGGTGCTTTTTAGCTGAAGCGCCCTGTATATGCTGACTGAAAGAATAAACGCATTGGTTGTTAGTCAGTGCCGTCGTCTGTGCCCGTTGTTGTCCCGTTTTTTAATGGTCTTACTCCACTCGGAAAAAATATTGAGGGAGGTCAAACGCCAACAACGCCATGATGATGCCTTGCTGAGCGCTAGGGAAGCTAAAATGAAGCGTCGTCGCCGTGGCATGGATCCCCAACTACGAGCTCGGGAAGCCGATCAGAGGCGTCCACGACCCTGAAATGACGCAGAACTTCGAACTCGAGAAGCGGAGGCCAAGCATCAGCGTCGCGATGACAACCCTGACATGAGAGCGAGTACTTGACATGAATTTCCCGCCGGCACTCATAGATGAGCAAACTGTGCAGTGTGGCCACTTCCGTAGTCGAGACATGTTTTTCACAGTGTCTCACAGATGGCAGAGCATTATCTAACGTTTCCTGCAACGAGGTTTGCTGTTCGTTTGATACGTTTTCCGATAGATGGACATAGTTGTTCATCCTTGGAGCTCTTTGCAAGTTGTGCTTTTAGCGGCGATGGCTGCACTATACCGTCTTTGTCAAAGCATGGCGTCGCGCAATAAACGTAGTTTGATGGCCTCGCCAATGAGCCTAGAAATCGCCGAATGGGCCCAGTTCCTTCGTGACACCTGCCGAACAAAATAAAGAATCCCTCAAGGCTGTGCTTAGTTTGCAAAGCACACGGCAAGAAGTCCGAGAGCCGATGGGAGTGCGAAAGATGTGAAGCTGGTCTTGACATTAGTGATGCAGAACTATCGATAGTACCATCGATACTATCGATAATTTAGTCACTGTCGAAGTATCGATGGCAAAAAATACTATCGATAGCGCTATCGATAGTGAAAAATTCGATGGTACTATCGACAGTATCAAATCTACAGCACCAACTCATTGCAGAATAAACTTGGTCCCCCCGCGCGCGTGGTACATAGTGCAGCCGGAGGAGCAGGCTGAAGGGCAAGAAAGTTGACATGCATGTGTTCTTCACCTGAGTGTTTTGCAGACACATGATCATAATGTCAAACTGTCCAGCTAAAGCGGAAAGGAAGGCGTTACATGGGATCGAACAGCGCGGCTTCTAATTTATATTGCATTTTATATTTTCAAAATAAAAAAAATATTATGAACTAGGTTGCTTGATATTAAGGTGTAATTAGTTGCTTTGTAATGTGACTTTATTGATGGACATATTCCGCTATTTTCACTACGGAGATAAGTTATTACTTTCGCTAAAAACAGCTCACAAATTAAGCGAAGGTGATAGTAGGCTATCGCAAATAGTTTGGCAATTTGACCGGCCAGCAACAGCATCATTATTCACATCACTATCGATAGTAGCGTCACGTGGTTGTGACGGTTAAAAATGCTGCAGCAAGACTGGGAAATACGGGAAATACGGAGCTCTTTATTTAGGCGGACGTGTGCCCAGAAAATTAAAACTCAGTACACAAGCGATACACGCGGCGCACTGATAGCGGCAAGAACAGTCGTCGGCCGCCGAGTAATCTGATCATCGGTGGAACGCGTCGTCTTTCATACATCAGTCATCGAACCTTCCAGCGTTATCGCTGGTGCTCGCGTAAGCTCTCGAATAAACTTGACTATTCGCGTCTGGCGCGTAATCTTAACGGAGGGTGTGTTCCAATACTCCCCGTAACAGAGCTAAGTGAACAGCGGCCATCTTAAGTCATATTCCAGTTCTCACGTAGCTGGCAAAATGGACAGCTTCAAGACGGCATGGGAGACAAAAACGATGCAGGCTACTTTGCTGTCTAAACAAGATGGCGGCTCAGCTAACTGCTCGAATCTCGCCGGTCGCGTCGTCTGCACTCGAGCAGACGCTGTTCCAGGCGTTCAATGTGAGCTACGTTCAATTTTTCATACATTTGAACACGAAAGAAGGTAAAGCAATAACAGTTACGTTTGTTTTTCTTTCTCTTGTCGACGCGAGGTGGCGTCACGTCATCCAGACGTGTTCCATTTCTCGGAGTACCATGGCTAGATGCCGTCTTTTAAGCTGTCGGCGTAGACTGTCTACGATGCTGTCCAGAACTGGAACACAGCCAGAAAAATCTCGAACAATCGTGAAGCTTCTCAAACATTAGGGCGCGGTCTGCGTCAAACGTTGCGAACAGTCTTTGTGGGTGAAATTCGAATACATCAAAACAAAGCAATAGACAGGCGTGGCAGTAATTTCGCTAGTAATATTAACCATGGTACTACCTATTGCACTATCGATAGTTTGTCGATGGTAGTACTATCGGTAGTTTGTCTACACTATCGATAGTTTCAGAAAAAACTCCGATGCTATCGATAGTCAATTTACCGATAGTTCTGCATCACTACTTCACATGCCTGTGGACTTCAAAGTTTTTCACACAAGAAAATTGCACTGAATCATTTGATGCAGTTAATCGTCGCCTTGCGCGATTGTGCGCTTCTGCCATGCAACATTCAAGGCGTTGAGAAGACTCCTTCCACTACATGGCATTTATGTAGTGTTTTTTTCTGAAGCAGTTGCAAGTAACATCCTGGCTTTGTGGGCACCTGCTTGGCACGCAAACGGCACGGGTTCGATGCTCAAAGGGACCGAAGATTTTTATTGTTTATTTTGTTTGAATCTTTCTCGATTTTTCGGTGACGGACAATTTTTCGCTCACAACCAACGACGCCGTCACCGACGCCGACATCGGAATTTCTGCGACACGAGCTACCTCACCCTACCGCGTTAAAATTAAGTGCTCCCCCTTAACCGTGAAAGCTACAGGAAGTACGCAGCAGGGATTGGCCCGCCCTTCGGCGACGCCGGAGTGGAAGGGCAAGCGGGCGCTGGCGGTAGAAACGTGCGGCCTGCCCGGCATTCATAGCGCGAACGGAAGCCTTCGTGTTTGATGTCGTGGCGCCCTCTCCTCTCCTCCTTTTCCTCTCCCCTTTTCTAAACTACACTGGCCTAGCCGAGCCAGTTACGCGTGGATCCTCAAGAGACGTGCTGCGCAAGCGCGACGATCAGCGATGTCACGCACCGGAGCCGGCACCTCCCACGCACTCCGCCGCCACCGCGCGCGACTCGCCGCCGCCGGTCTGCGCTTGCCAGAGGGATGACGTCGTAGCATTGGGAGACATATTGGCGCAGGCGCGCCCACCGCTATTCGCCTTCGCTGTGCAGTCGCCGTCTGACACTGCACTGGAACCGCTTGATAGCGCCTCTAACTAGCGTTTGCCAGTGTGGTATAGCCATGGAGAAGGAGAGCGCATATGCTGCTCAATGGCGCAGAAGAACGGAGAAGCTTAACTCATCGGATTCCGAAGTAGTTGCCTGGCAAAATAAATACACATGTGACACATAATACGTATACCGTGTGTGTCATTGGAGCAGCAGTAAGCGTGGTAATCAAGCTAATCCTAGACAATCAGGAAAGCTAACAATAAGTAGCTGAACATTTGCTAATGCTAGGTTATCCTGGCATAGCCGAGCAAGCCACTGCAACATATTTTTCATCGTCGGTAGAACGTATTTGAACGCTTCCGTTGAGCTCACAGGAGGCAAGAATGGACGAGTGACCTAGTGTTCAAAACAATTGCGTTTGAACCGTGCGGAATGGGGTTCATCCCACGCCGATCAAAAGAAAATTTATTTTATTTTTCGTTTCTTGGTGCGGGCCCAGTGTGGTGTGGAGGGTCTTTTGTAGGTGAAGAGGGTATTTTGAACACCACCATCACCAGTTACGCAGGTCAGTCACTACAAGGTTCGCATGAACATTACCTTCTGAAGCTTCTTAGAGAAAACAGAACAACGCCTCATCAAGGTAATTGGTTTAAAAATGTGTGTCTTCTTCCGCTTAAGGCAACGACGGAGAAATTACTCCAAGGCTTTGTGATAAAATTTCACAAGCTAAGAATTGAGTACAAATTTGTAGCTGCAAAATGGTAATCGTTACTGAAAAAATATTGCCACGTGCGTTTCTTATTATCACTTTTGCTGTACTCGGTTTTCGACCGCAAAGACTGTTAGCAACGCTCAGCGCAAACCGCGCCTCATTGTTCGAGAAGCTTCGCGATTAGTGTAGATCGTTTTGTTAAAAGATTACGCGCAAGACGCGAACGCTCGAGCTTATTCTAGAGCTTGCGCGACAACCAGCGATAACGCTGGAATATTCGACGCCACATGTATAAATGCCGACGCGCTTTACCGCTTGTCAGTTTACCGACGGCCGACGCCCTGTTCGCCGCTATCAGTGTGCAGCGTGTATTGCTGGAGTTTGACTTTGATTTCCCGGCCACAAGTTCGTCCAAAGAAGCAGTTTCATCTTGAACTCGCCGACTGCTGTCTTCGTCGACGTCACGACCCCGTGACAATAGTAATTGATCAATGAAGCGATAACGTTTCGATTGAACTTCTGGATTCTTGGTTTCCTGCACACATTTTTTGCGGACTTCATTCGCTGAAGTTCAGTGAAGACCTGTGCTATTTGCGATGCTTTTTGAGTACACTTGCTGTTAACCGTCTGCTAAGTGATTTTGCTCAATTGACGCCGTCATGCGGTCCTTTGCGTGAAAGTTTTGTACCTATCCATTCAAACTGTGAAATAAACTCCC
>NC_051183.1:102858004-102884966 GCF_013339695.2 Rhipicephalus sanguineus
GTTGATGATCTTCGCTGACAACCAGTGACGCCTGAAGCCGACAAGCGGAATTTCTGACGCGAACGAGCCTTTGTAACGCTGTCGCCAAATAATTTGCACGCATTTACCACTGAAAACGCCAGGTGGCGTCGAGCGGAGCAGTCGGGCGTTCTTTCGGCTGCCGCTTTCGCAAATGATTTTTGTGTTTTTCTTGTGCTGTGCCTCAGGATTTTGCTACGCATCGACGCATAAGCCGCCAAGGATCACGTCGGTACCGGACTTTCCCCGGTAGGTCGATCTTTTAGCATTTTATCGGACTTTACCTCTACGGCCTCGCCGCGCCGGCCAAGACAAACGACCAGAACGTATTGTTGGCGTCTGCCGGGCAGGACGCGTCCTTCGCTCCTCCGGCTTGGCCGATGTGATGGAGGGTGCGGCTGTTGTTATGGAAGGCGACGACCTTCCGCCGGAGGATTTTGGAGAAGAGCACGGCTGGCGCTCCGCCGCGGTCAAGAAACACTCTTGGCGCACAGACGCTAGTGCTACAGAGCGTGCCACGACATGCGGCGACGCCGGCGGTTATTTCAATGCAATAAGAAAGGGCCTGAACTTGAACAAAGTTATCAAATCATCAAGAATGCCCCGGCTGCCGAGCGAGCACTGGAAGATTATCTTTCGCCCTAGGGGTGGCTTGGATGTTCAGCAGACGGGCTCGGCTAGACTAGGCCGGGCGATCGGCGGTGGCGGCCGGAATTGCGCCTGAGCTAGCCGGTCAGGATGTTGTCTGCCCGAATGCAATGCAAATATTATAGTTATCAGCACGGCGTCCGGGCGAACGCCGACTCTTACCTCAGGATGAGATGCCTTACATCGGAATCAAGCAGTATGAGATCAACACCTATGAGGCTGTCCCGCATGCGACATGTAAGGGGGTCATTCGAAAGAATGATATATCAGAGAGCCAGACGGATCTGGAGAAGAGTATCCTCACTGACAGAAACCCTTCGGCTTTGGGAGTGAAGCGCATCAAGAACAGTGAAACGGTGGTTATCGTCTTCGACGGCTACAAGGTTCCAAATTTTGTTTATTTCGGCACGGAGCTGGTCAGATGCTCGCTCTACCATCGTCAGCATGACTGCTGCTACGCCTGTGGCAGACTGGGGCATAGGGCGGATGTTCGTCCGACACCGGACGAAGCTGTGTGCAAGCAATGCGGGATCAGCAATCCTGGTGAGAACCATACGCGTTCCCCGAAATGTGGGCTCTATGGTGGTCCGCACGCTACGACTGACAAAAGTTGCAAGCAGAGGTTCCAACTTCCTTTTATTGTGCGACGGCGGAGAAGAGAGCGCCGTAGCCAGCCATCGGAACCTGCCAGCGCCGACATGGGTCTGACCCAACACGCTGAAGCCCAGACGGATGACTGTGGCTCGTCGCCATGGCCACGCAGCCCATCCAGATCCAGCGCACGGTCCAGGAGTTGTTCTCGAGGCCGGAAGGATGGAGGCTCTTCTGAGGGCCGACCCCGGTCCCGATCCAAGAGTCGTCGTCGGTCCAAATTGAGGGGCCGATCTCGCTCGAGGAGCCGGACTGGGGACCCGCAAGGAAAGGTCCATTTCCAGGGTGAATCCGAACCGGCGTTGCAAGGTAGCACTTGGGCTGATCGGGTGCGCAGCGGCGGAAGACTCGGCGGAAAGGTAACGGGGGGCACTGCGCCAGAGCAGGGTCTAGAGGAGTTAAACCAACTTCGGAAGGAGAATGCTGAAATGCGCAGCATTATTGAGTCACTGAGAGCCGGAATGGCTTCGTTAAAACGTACCAGTAAGTCTCAACCGACTCCATGATCTGCTTCTCAGCGCTCAGGTTCTCCCTCTCCTCAACCCACGGAGGTTCCCATGGTCGTGGAAGCGGGCCCCTCCGGCAATCTAGCCAAGCGAAAGGCTGTTAGCAGTTCAGCCGAGAATGTGCAGGCTAAGGCTAAATCTGAAATTAAGGAGACTCTCAATTCAATTTGCCTTGAGATTCAGAGACTTAATGAGCGCCTGTCGGTGATGGATCAGCGTCTCACGGTTATGGACCAAAAGATAGATGCTCAAAATGTAAGGATTCAATGCGTGGAGGCTCAATTACAGAACGCCGACCCTATGGTGCAGAGCCCCGACATCAGAGTAGCAACTAAGGTCCGCCCGGATTTCATTCACGAGGGAACGCCATTGTCGACGCCATCTCTCGTGGGTATCCAAAGTTCGAATAGTAGCCCTCCTACTGTAGAGAACTGACAAGGGGTCAGGGAGCCCCTCTAATGATCAAAATGGCCTCGCACGCTGAATTTCGTATATGGCAATGGAACTGCAGGGGGATCCTTAGCAAAAGGGGCACCTTGCAGCAATTTGTCCGCGCTCACAGCGAGAAGCCACAAGTGATCCTACTGCAGGAGACGCTGTCCGATAACGTAGCCCTCCCGGGTTACAAGGCACACGTAATTAAAGGGGAAGGTAGGGGCATTGCCAACATTGGTCAGTAACAGATTCACTTTCGTAACACATGATCTCGGGGTTAGGCCTAGAAAAACGGAGATCTCCTTGGTTGAGGTCATTCCGAGCGCTGCCAACCTTTCCAGTATCTTTATATTGAATATATATAGTAGCCCTAGTGATCACAGTCAGCGTTTTAAGACCATCATAGCTAAGGCAACGAGAATGGCTGGGCTCTCCCTCTGGTTGTAGCGGGGGATTTTAATGCGCCTTTCCATGCGTGGAACTACCCATATGATTCTGTTAAGGGTAGGAGCTTGTGGCAGGAGACGGGGGATGTGGGTCTAATATTTAAGGGACCCGGCATTTCCTACTCGACGCGGCACATCCACCACCAGGGACTCTACGCCGGATCTAGTCTTCGTCAAAAATGCGGGCTCAGTCGGGTGGGAAAACCTTCTGACAGATTTAGGCAGCGACCACTATATTAACGACACTAAATTACAAATGGAGGCAAAATATAGAAAAAAGTTCTCCTATCTAGAGTGGGATAAGTTTAGAGAGTCACGCACGGCTGGAGCTGAACGAGGGGAATACCAGAGTCTCTGGAGCGGTGGACAGAGATGCTGCTGCAGGATGTTAAGGGCAGTCACTAAGACGATTGAGACAGCGGTACCGACCGACAAAATGGACAGTAGACTTGCGCATTTATTGGAGGCCAAGCAGTCACTGTTGGAACGATGGAAGCGCCAAAGGCTTAATCGTAAGCTTAGGGAAAAGATTGCAGAGATAAATAAGCAAGATGAAGAACATTGCCAAACATTATCCAGGCAGCAGTGGGATGAAATTTGTAATTCCGTCGATGGACAAATGCGAACGAGGGGTAAATGAACCTTCTAAAACATCTTCTGGATGAGTTGGGCACAAAACCTAATCAAAGGGGGGTCCTTGCTAAAATACTCCATCTTGCTCAAAAGTCCTCCTCGGGAGCGGAGATATTAGAGCAGCTATCTAATAAGTACCTACCGCTAGCTCCCGATTCCAACATGCAAGCCTATCCGGCGTGTGAAGGGACACCGTGTCCCCAATTGGATGAACCCTTCGGAGTAAGTGACGTACGAGGAGCCCTGCACGAACTCAACGGCAGATCAGCACCGGGTCCGGATAGGGTTAGCAATAAAGCACTTAGAAACTTGGAAGATGACTCTGTTGAATATCTCACTGACGAGATTAATAAGATTTGGAAGGGAGGTGATATCCCGGACCAATGGAAGCTGGCCAAGGTGATACTCATACCCAACCCCGGTAAAGCGCCGAGTTTGGATAATCTCCGTCCCATCTCTCTCACGTCATGCGTGGGAAAGGTGGCGGAGCACGTTATCCAGAACAGAATTGCGGCTTACATAGAAGACAATGATATCTTTCCTCATTACTTAATCGGCTTTAGGCCGGGCCTCTCCACCCAGGATGCTCTGAAAATCATTAAGACTCAAAGTTTAGATAATCATACTAGGGATACCAGGGCAATCCTGGTCTTGAGATTTAAAAAAAGCTTTTGATATGTCCGTCATGAATTTCATTCTGAATGCAATCTCTGGTCCACCTAGGTTCCTCGTTTCATGCGTTTGTCAGATCCTTCCTGAGCAGTCGGAGAGCCATCCTTAAAGTTGGCGATCTGGAATCGGATGTGAAAGTCCTGGGCGATAGGGGCACCCCGCAGGGCTCTGTTCTTTCACCCCTACTTTTTAACATTGCCATGGCTGGTCTCTCGAGGCAGCTTAGCGAATTCAGGATGTTGGTCACACAATTTACGCAGATGATATCACCATTTGGTGTCCGGGAGGTAGTGATGGCGCTGTAGAGGCTGCCCTGCAGGAGGCAATCGACACTACCGAGTGCTTTCTGGAGGGCACAGGTCTTTCTGCTCCCGGAGAAGTCTGAACTTCTCCTGTATAAGCCGGTCAGGAGGGGCCCCCGACGAGAGGCTGGGTGCCACCACTAGAGACCGACATCCACCTCCGTACCAAGAGTGGTGGGTTAATCCCCAAGTCGCTTCCATTCGAATCCTAGGTATGACGCTGGAAGCGACGGGCACCAATAACATCACGATTCAAAGATTAGCGAAAAAGACAGATAGTGTTATTAGGCTAATTAGGAGGGTGGCTAATCGACGGGCAGGGTTATCAGAGGATAACTTGGTCAGGCTTATCCATGCCTTTCTGTTGTGCCATTTTACATATGTGGCGGCAATGCACGTTTGGAAGAGAGTGGAAAGGGATAAGCTTAATGCGATGATTAGGAGGGGGGTAAAGAGTGCCCTGGGGCTCTCCCAATTATACCCACACGGATCGTCTCCTGCAGTTGGGAATTCATAATACATTGGAGGAAATCGCGGAAGCGCAAGAAAGAGCACAGGTAATTCGACTCTCTGGCTCAAAAGCAGGCAGGAGAATTCTCGCGGATATAGGTACTCCACCGGCTCAGGTTGATGCTCTGTACCAAGGGTTGACGAGAGATCAGAAGGAGAACATTATCGTCTCGCCTGTCCGAGGAACATGCATCCCCAGCGAAATGTAGGCAGGAGGAGAGCGCGAGCTCTGGCCCTTCTCCGCGACGTTGAGGGTCTCCAAGGGGGTGGCTGCTTCGTAGACGCGGCACAATATGACGGCAACAGTGGCAGGTTTACGGTAGTTGCAATTAACCACCAGGGGGTTCCATTAATGCGGCGTCGGTATACGCCCAAACTGCTAATGCAGCCGAGCAGGTTGCCATCGCCATGGCTCTCCTCGATGAAAATCACGAAATATATATAGTGATTCTAGGGCGGCCATTCGCGCTTTCACTGTTGGTGCTGTGTGTAAAGAGGCCAAAGCAATACTCGGTGAGAGGTCAATTAGAACTCATACCCTTACATGGTTCCCTGCTCATATGGGCTCCATGGTAGGGGGGATTATCAATCTCAATGAGCTGGCCCACTCCAGGGCGCGAGGGTTAACTATCCGCGACCATGGAGGACTTCTGGGTCAACCTGGAGGATTGGTAAATAGGGATCAACCGACCACGTACAATGAAATTACTTTACATTTCGCTATGGGTAGGAGAGTCTTCCCCCTCCAGCTCGGAAGTTAAACAGGGCGCAGGCTTTGACACTGAGATTGCTGCAAACTGAAACATATCCTAACCCTGCCTTTCTGCACAAGCTTTATCCTGATGTTTACTAACTAACTCATGTACGAAATGTGGCGGTTTAGCCACCTTACACCACATGCTCTGGGAGTGCCCCTCGGTACGTGGCACTGATACAGCATCGGCAGCAAGTGGGGCTCAGCTCTGAGGAGTCCGGACATTCAGTCACAACTTTGGGCTGTCCAGAGGGCCCACGATGCGGCGGTAGGTCTCGGCCTGACTGTCCCGTCGTGGGAGCGGCCCGCCGCGTGCTAAGGCACACGCCTCCGGACTTTGTTAATAAAGTTCTTCCAATCCAATCCAATCTAATTATACCACTGAAGCGCAGAGGTAAAGGTCAAGGTGATACAAGAAGACGTTGTGTGCGACGCCGAAAACATGTGATAGAAGGAGCAAAATAAACGGCTCGGAAATGACTGAGATAACTTTTTACAACTGTTGTTTAGGTGCAGTGTGCATCGGAATGGGGAGTATGGTTAGATCGTGCAATGCGTGTAATGGAATGGAAGCAAGCAGGCAGCTTACGAGGGTTGTACCAAAAGCAAGCTTACGAGGGTTGTACGAAAAGTAAGGTTCTCATATTTTTTACAAATAGAAAATCTTGTGTATTGTCATTAATTTATACATCATTTAACAGCTTACACTTGTGTCTATTTTTCAACATAGTCTCCATTTTGTTCGGCACACTTTTGTAGACGGTGCCCAAGTTTTGTATTCCTATGTTGAAGACGTCTCCCGCCAACCCGTTGAGAAAGCGCGTGACCTATGCTCGGACTTCATTGTCGCTCTTGAAGCGTTTGCTACTTAAGTGTTCCTTTACCTTGGGGAAGAGGTGATAATCGCTGGGGGCTTAGTCCAGGCTGTACGGGAGATGGGGCATAACAGTCTACCCAAATTTCTTCAAAAGCTCCTGTGTTTGACGAGCGACGTGGGGTCGAGCGTTATCGTGAAGAAGCGCTACTCCCTCCGTCAGTCATCCTGTCTGGAGATTCTGGATTGCTGGCCGGAGTTTGGTCGGTGTTTCACTGACGAGTTTGTTGCTTAGTTTCGGCGGTGTAATGGAACACCCACGTTTCATCTCCCGTGACTATAGAGTCCAACAATTTCTTGTTGCCTCCCCCCTCACATTGTTGAAGCAACTTGCGAGCACAGTGAAGGTTTTCCTGCTTGTGTGCGTCAGCCAGCATTCGAGGGACCCACCGAGCACACACCTTGCGAAAACTCAGCGGTTCTTTTAAAGTTCCTTCAGTTGTACCGTGGTAAGGTTCAGGAATGCATTCAACAAGTTCACGGACAGTGACCCTTCGAACTTTAAGCAGCTCACTGTTGATCTTCTGGACAATCGCATCCGAAACCGGTGGTCTTCCACTCCGTTCTTCATCGTGAACTTCCGTTCGACCCCAGCAAAAGCCCTGCATCATTTGCGGACGTGCTGAAGGGGCATGCACTCTTCGCCATAAACCTCAGTCGGTTGCAGATGAACCTCCACGGGCGGTAATTTGCTTGCGTGGAGAAAACGAATTACTGCTCGAACCGCGCACTTGATGGAAGCGGCGATCAACACTTCTATCTCTGACGGCTGCCACGCGACGTAGCGAATTGCGGACGGGCGGGTTCGAGAGAGGGGGAACCACGGCGCACGGCACTGTTGTCGCATTTAGCCAACACCTACCCTCTAGGTTGTAGCTCAGTGGGAACCTTACTTTTGGTACAACCCTCGTAGTTACGAATTAAGCTGACCCGTCACTGCCTACAGATGCTTTGTTTGGTGTACAAGGCGACTTTTGGAAAAATCACATCAACTATGTGTTCGTGACGTCTCGCGCGCTCCTTATTAGCGGATAAGCGAGGGGTAAGTTGAGGTTTTATTCTGCAAACTGCGCATACGTTAGCCCTTTTGTGAATGGAAGCAGCCCACCCTCGCACACGCTACACAAAAAAATTCGGCAGATCCCACGTACCGTGGAAGTCGATGTTATGCGAAGCATGCGGCGGGAAGGTGACTGTGGCGTAATTTTTTTTACTGAGCGAACCGTTACGAAATGGTGCTAAAGATTTGTATAAATTTTATACGCACACATATATGCTGAAGAGCCGCATATGTGTTATAAACCAGTTGTTTACAGTTGGGTAACGCTGCCAACGGCAACGTGGGTATTACCAACACCAGAAGCGGTAAGTTGATATGTAGTGCTTATACTTATCCGTTATTGAGGAGAAAGCACACACGCTTCACAAACTCGTGTGCATGTGTACAAGGGGTTGTACCAAATCAGGTCGCGATCGCTGTCGCGAGGGGTCCGTGTGTAGTGAAGTATGAGGTGTAGTACAGCTGTTAGAAATCGTGGATGCCTCGGTCATTTCGTCGACAAATTTTCTGTATATAGAACCGGCGACATGTCGGAATCTGAAGTCACCCATCGCGTGGGTGAGCTTTAGGCCGTTGAGGCTGGTAGGCCTGGATAGGGCAACGTAGGCCAACATCAGTTGATGGCGCTTGTCGTATTCGTAGGCTACCTGGGCGTATGTGACCTACGTAGCCTAGTCTACAAAGCGGCTGTCAATCTATCTGTCATCATCCTCGGTCAGCATGAGGCCATCGCCCAGCCTCGTAAGAAATGAAGAGGGCACTGCGTCGTTCGGGCGGACCAAGTGCACTTTACGCTGCGATGATGTGAATATCATACGTAACTTTCGTTAATGTATTCCTCCGAGGCCGAGCAATGCTTCAATATAGCTTGTTGAATCATAGGAATACAAATGTAATGCTTATTAGACTGCTATGAAATCGGAGCCAACACTGGAATCACGGACGTTAATCTGATATGACGCCTGTATTGTAGGACTACATATGTAGTGTTTAATGCTTTCTTGCAAAATTAGATATTCAGCACCACAACCACAACTGACGTTGTACCGACATTACGCCTGCATAGCTGTTTTTCCAAACCAGTTTGCAGACCTGGCGTGGCTTTGTGATAGAATACCTGATTGCCACGAAGAATGCTTGGGTTCGAGTCCTGCTTGGATCCTGATTTTTATTCTTTCCATTCGTTGGGTCAACGCTGCCGATGTCGGTTTTTCTTAACACTCTCGCATTTAAATAACTAATGTCTGTTCTCGCCGTTCGTGGGTAGATATAAATTGTCAATCACCTGTGGCGCATACCCCTACACGGCGGCCGGTGGTAAACGGGTATGTGCCGCACGTGTCTGGAGGAAAGGGTTTGACGACGCACGCGACAGGATTTTCACGTTATTCATGTCATGACCACACAGTCAAATTCCTCAAGTCCTCTTACCCTCCCATGCTAATTTTGGCCTACACCAAGTTAAGGAGGCGATCACGAGAGCACCCAGACGTAGGCGGCTGGATATATATATAGATAGATAGATAGATAGATAGATAGATAGATAGATAGATAGATAGATAGATAGATAGATAGATAGATAGATAGATAGAAGAAATGCTTCGCATTTAAAATAAAATCTGATAATACATTTTTCCTGCTCGCAAGCCCCCAGAGCAAAATGCTGCTGCAGCAGAAAAAAAGCACTTTAACTCTAGATTTACACACAAAGCAAGCTGATAACAACCATAAATTTCACACAAGTGAGCACACAGAGCAAGAGTCATTTGGCCCTGTTATATCTCGTGAACAAAGCAAATGAGGACATGTGATATCGAAACTGTGTTTTGACTAACATAAGCCCTCTTCGATGAAAAAATATATTTCGTCAATATTGAGACCGCGGTAATTTTTTTATTCAGTTTTTTATAACGAAACTTTCCTAAATATACCTGCTTTTTTACTATATTTTTCCTCCGTTGCGCTATTCCTAGAAAAACAATCTTTCGTTGAAATGTTGCAAACCCCTTTTTCTATATTTGACATTGTTTTGAAGTTTCTGTGTAAAATAAAAACGCGCCAAGCGGCATCAAATTGAGCAACCTTTTTAACAGCGAAACTGTTCAGCAAATTGTTCCTTGTGAGTCGATCGCAGGAAACTGTCATCCTCTTGGCGGGTATGTGCCACTGTGCGGCTACCTGAGAACGAATAACGGGAGAGAGAGAGAAAAGGAAAAACAGAAATAAAGAAAGAGACGGAAAGAAAGATATAAAGAAAGACAAAATTCTTGCCGGAAGAAAATTGCTCACGGGGCGGGATTCGAACCCGCTCACCCTAGATCTGAAGGCAAGCGGCCTAACCACTCGGTTATTCAGACACGCAAGCGGAGTGTAGCATATCCTTTTATATTATAGTGTAGCAAGGAGGTGGGAAAGAGAAGTGAGCGTGAGGAGGAGATACGTGATGGTCAGGAGGATAGAAAGGAGGAGGGTAGGGAGTCAAGCGTATCACAATAGGAATGAGTAAGAAAGAAATAGAGAGAGAGAAATGCAGAAAGAACACGAAGGAGAGACAGAGAGAACAACAGCGAATGAGAGAGAAAGAAGTAGAGATAGAGAGAAAAAAGATAGAAAGAAAGAGGAAGGAAGCATCGTGTCGTCTTGGGACCAGGCATCGCACCACCGAGCCAAGCCGCACACTCGCTGTAGCTAAGCCACGCCCACCGACAGAGATATTGTGCGCAACCTCCGCTCTATAGTGCATAGCCTGGCTGCGTACTTCTGATGAGGAAGCCGCTCATATCAAAGCTAGACGTGTCGGTCGACGGGGAGTACGAGCGGCGACGAGTCCGTGCACCGCTCTGCCAAGCTTTGCGTGAGTTCGTGTAAACGTGGAAGTGCCCGCATTTTTTTTTAGCGTTAGCTACACTTGCCTAGCCGGAGCCGATTTCGCGTGGATCCTCATGAGCCGTGCTGCGCATGCACGAGGATCAGTGATGTCACACAGCTGACTCACGGGAGCCGGCATCTCACGCGCTCTCCGCCACCGCCGCGCGCTGCTCGCCGCTGCTGGTCTGCGGGTTCGGAAGGAGTGGCGTCGTAGCCGCGGCCGACACACAACGCCGGCGCACTCGCAGACTCCGCCACCGCCGCGCGCGACTCGCCGCTGCTGGTCTGCGCATTCGAGAGGAATGACGTCGTAGCCATGGCAGACACACTGGCACCGGTGCGCGCGCAGCTGTTGGCCTTCGCTGGGCAGTCGCCGTCTGACACCGCGCTGGAGCCGCTTGATAGCGCCTCTGACTGGCGTTTGCAGGTGGGTAATGCCATGGAGAAGGAGAGCGCAAATGCTGCTCAACGGCGCAGAAGAGCCGAGAAGCTTATCTCATCGGATCCCGAAGTAGTTGCCTGACAATTAGCGGTTCAGCGTACGAAGAATGAACAGACGAAGGCTAATAATCTTAGACAATCTGGAAAGCTAAGAATAATCAGCTGAACCTTTGCTAACGCTACGTATATCCTGGCATAGCCGAGCTAAGCCACTGCAATTTTCTTTTATTTGGGGCAAGTTTGCCATTTTTTTCCCTTTTGAAGACAACATAAACAAGGCATTGATATAATTCACAGTATTGCGTACTGAAACCAGCAGAAAACATTCCATCACAGCGTTTACAGTCGGGTTGAAATTCGGCCATGAATCCCGAAAATATTGCGGTAAGCAAAAACAGGACGCCCGCGCCGCCCCTTTCAAATATTTTTGGTTCCCTGGGAGTGTTTTCTGCAAATAAAATTTTCAGCTTCGCGCACAACTCAGAGAAAGCAAAAATATCCACCGGACAAGCATTTCCGATTTCCCGTGGATGCTACCGAGCTAACAAGCGAATATTCATCGCAAAAGAAGCCCCAAAAAGCGGCATGATTTTCGCGACGAAGTATTCAAAGCAGCTGAATATTATCCAATTTTCCTATTTGTGAAAGTATTTTAATTGTGATAAACAAATGTCACTCAAATACGAAGAGAAGCAGACAACATCACATTAATTATTTTATACAGCGAATATATGCCCAACTCTCAACGAATGCAAATGTTTACTTTTTAGCATTGTCTCAAGCGTTATCTGCATTCGATTGAATCCACGTTTTCCCGTGCACAAGTAACGTTACTTGTTGATTCCCTTAACGTAAGTTTGGCTTCAACACTAAAATACTCAAGTTCATCGGTTCATCGACCAACGCGCTTTTGGTGATCGTCATGATAACTAAAATATTTATATATGCTGAAAAAATGCAAATCCCCGAAAAACGCGAAAGCGTCTGGAAAATTGTACAAGCGACTCAGCAATAAAACAAGCTCAAATGCGCTTTTTATAAGCCGAACTGGCAACTGTATTCCCTTGTTTGATGTGTGATGCCTATTCAACTGCTTGCGCAAGCAAACTGAGGACAGTGTGCCATTGATTGTCATCACTGCGCCATGCCGCCGCATGAAAAGTCGAGATTTGCTTTTTGTATACGCTCCTGGGTACAAAACGCTTGAGGCAAGAATTGTCTCTTCATTTCTTATCACACAAGCATTACCGGTGCGAAGGTCTTCGATGGGAAAGATTCAGTAGCTATAAATAAAGTGCGCGAAAGACTAAACGATAGGCGGCCAACGTGAGCTTTCTTGTTTCCATTTTTTTTAATACGGAAGCGTTTTAGGCCGGGGTCCGCTGACGACGTTTACGACGAAGACTTCGCTTAGGTATGTCCGTCACGGATATGACGTTGTAAAATGTACAACGTTGTAAAATGTACAAAAACAGATCACAGAGAATGAGCTAGAAGTAAAAGTTCTGGTGCTGGGAATCGAACCCATGACCCGTCACCCCACAGTGCGCGGCGCTAAGCGACTCGGCCACAGCGCGTACGTTCTTCAGAAGGCTAATGGCGAGCTATTTATTACACCATTTACCGCTAGCGCTACTCAGTGCTTTGTGGCACTTCAGCGTGTTCTCGTTATCACAAGCAAGATGGCGCGAAGTGCACTAAGGGTGCGCTGTAAAGGTTGTCGCCCTGCTCGATGCGATGTGCGCGCGTCCTACCCGTATATATACAGCATTACTTTGCCATAAAGGGCGTGGTCACCCGTGTGCGCGCGCTTATCTTGTGATGAGGTGGTTGTACGCCTTGTGTGTTCACCGCAAAGGTTGCGTTGAACTTACAGAGCGCATGAAGGTCACATCGCTCGCTGCAGCAGGCATGTGTGCGAAATGGGCACGCTCTTTAAATAATAATAATAATAATAATAATAATAATAATAATAATAATAATAATAATAATAATAATAATAACAATAATAATAATAATCACCCTGTCTACGCCCACTGCAGGGCAAAGGCCTCTCCCATGTTCCGCCAATCAACCCGGTCCTGTGCTTTCTGCTGCCACGTTATACCTGCAAACTTCTTAATCTCATCTACCCACCTCATTTTCTGTCTCCCCCTCACGCGTTTGCCATCTCTTGGCAGTCCAGTCAGTTACCCTTATTGACGACCGGTTATCCTGCCGACGTGCTACGTGCCCGGTCCATATCCATTTCTTCTTCTTGATTTCAACTATGATGTCCTTAACCCCCGTTTGTTCCCTGACCCACTCTGCTCTCTTCCTGCCTCTTAAGGTTACACCTATCATTTTCCTTTCCATCGCTCGCAGCGTCGTCCTCAATTTAAGTGTTTAAACATTTCTCTGTTTAAACAGTCAGTGGCTGTTTAAACACAGAAATGTAAATACCGCGACAGTGGTCGGTTGGTGCTCGTCCTGCGTATATTTGGGCGTTCGTTTCATGCGTTCTCTGTGTTTGATGGTGCTACAGCTGCCAAACACCAATAGACATTGTACAAGCTCTGATATACCAATGCACAATAAACGCCCATTCCTATGACGGAGGGATCAGCAATGTTTTTTTTTTTCATTGGTTAATCTTAACCGTTACGTCATAGTAAAGAGCGGCGGTAGTTGGACGCGCATTATACAGAGGAACAGCGGCACAGTTTATTTTTTATTGTTAGGCTGTCACTGTCTATAGATTCTTGCTTTCTTCCTCGATGAGGCAGAATTCTTTCGGTACTGGTCTTGCCCTTTTGTGTTAGTCTGTGACAGGCGCATGAAGCTTGTTCTTCGTCTTGCCGGGACTTGGTACGTTCATGTATTGGTTGGTATCGGCAGAAGCGCCATGTAAACACGCAAAATGTACATATTCACGTTTTATTTGTTGTTTTTTTACCATTTATTGTGCGTATATAAAAATACCTAGTTTTTATGACAGGATATTCGTATGTGTGTGTAAATGTGCCAGCCATAAATTGTATGCTTGCCTCCACGCTATTTCATGTGTTCCTTTATGCCCACGTTACTGTAGTCTTTTTTGTCATTCTCGTAAACGTATGTCTAGCAAGCAAATGTTATGAAGAAATGTTATTGATGTTAACCATCTGTGTATAATAATTTCTATAGCGCGCTCTTGGCGCATCTGTTCGAGGAGCGCAGCAGAATATCAACAAGAGGACGAAGGTAGCGCGCGCCGGCATAGTGCTTGCGTCGGATGCGCTAGAAAGGTATAGGCTATTCATGATGATGCTACTTTAGGCGAACGTGTGAAGGCATAACGAAAAGAAAACAGCTAAGCTGTGAAAAAAAGGCCCAGTTTCGTCGCAAGGGCGAAAGAATGGTTCTCATACCTGTAGATGGAATGTTTTACGAAGTAAGGCTAGCAGCTCACTCCTATAGCATGCGAGCCAGCTTAACAAAACGCTGGCGTAAGGAAACGTCGTCGCTGCAACGAGCGAAGTGAGCTTCGTACAGTCATCTCAAACTGAGCCATGAGAACACAACACATGCAAAGGTATCAGCCATCTGCTCTTTCCAGACACTGCGGGTGCGGCGATGGGTGATACACGCCCGGCAGGTCACAGTTGAAAGTACGTTAGCGACTAACAGATCCACGCAACCCACCCTCCACTACTTCACCAAGGGCCTTTCAGGCGACGGAGACGGCCGGCGTATACTTGGTCGGCAATGTACTCTATAACCACTGAAATATCTGTAACGCGACTCTCAAAAGGAATACTACCTTTGGGCGTTGCAGTAGACATCCGCTGTACCGTGACCCTTGGACTGCCTCCCATTTGCCGCTTGGTTGAGACGGTTGTTTGGTCTTTTGTGGTCGCAGGCAGTGATGAGGAGGGTTTCATGACGTCGTCAAGGTCCTTCGCGGAGGCGACGCCAGAGTCAACCCTAACTACAGCAAAAAGGCATGAATCGGTTGCGTGCCGTAAAATTCGCATTTTATCTATCTTTACTGGCCCAGACCATGTGGCACAATGACACATTCAGTGCAACATTGAAGACTCTAGCTTGAACAGAGAATGTCCATAAAGGCAATATTTCGGCAAAGGGCTTGTCCCCAGGGAGAGACCTCTTGTCGAAAATGCCTACATCGACATTCTTAAGTGATTTTTCATCACTTTAAGCCTTCATCTTCCTCTCAATAATGGCTTACTTTCCATTCCAAAGAAATAATATTTGAAAATTCAAGATTGCAAAACAGTTCTGCGGAATCCCGCTAGGTGGCGGAAGAGTTAAGAAAGAGAAAATAGACAACGACCCGTTGGTAGCACGAAGCCACAAGGAAATCCATACGGATTTCTCAGAAATAAGGCCTCTTAGTCGCCGAAAAATTCGTCTTTGTCCCGGGTTCGAACCCGGGACCAACGTCCTTTCTGAAGCCGTTTCTGAGAAATCCGTATGGATTTCCTTGTGGCTTCGTGCTACCGACGGGTGGCTGTCTATTTTCCCTTTCTTAAAATGCAAGATTGTTCAAGGGCAATATCTTACTCTTTCTTAGTAATGAATAAAGTAATGGACCAAAAAGAACGAAGAAACGCTGCCGAAATCTAAAAAATCCCGCAGTTCCCACGCCTTGTAGGTAATCTCCTTCAGGCGAAGCAGTCAGCGAGCAGATCTTCGCTGCATAATTTCGCTTTGAGTGAAGCGTTACAAAATAGATCGACGTGTTTTTTCTTAAGTGCAGTAGTTCCCACATCGTTGGCTTACCAGGAACGTAGAACACCCTGCCGTTTAAAGGGTAACAACACTGGCGTTTAGAGGGTAACTTATGGTCTGACGTAACGTTAGCACTCACGTTAGAGCACATACGTCAGTGTTACAAAGCGCGCTTTACGGTACGGTGATCTGAATATCATATGTCACTTGCGTTAGCGTATTTTTCCATGGTCGAGCAAAGCTTCAATATAGCTTGCTGAATCATAGCAATAGAAATGTAATGTTCATAGACTGCTTTAAAAGTGGAGCCAACATTGGAACCACAGACGTTAACCTGACATGACACCTGTATCGTAGGAGTACATATTATTGCTTTGTTATACAAGTAGATAGCTAGGACCAAAACCACAACTGACGTTGCACTGACATGATGCCTACATACGGTGCTTTTCTGAAGCAGTTTGTAGACCTGGCATGGCTCTGTGGTAGAATTCCTAACTGCCACGCATAATGCTGGATTCGATTCTTGCTGGGATCCAGATTTTTAAATGCGAAGCATTTCTTAGCTAACGTATCTATCTATCTATCTATCTATCTATCTATCTATCTATCTATCTATCTATCTATCTATCTATCTATCTATCTATCTATCTATCTATCTATCTATCTATCTATCTATCTATCTATCTATCTATCTAGCAGCCGCCTACGACTTTGTGCCCTCCTGGCCGTTTTGTTAATGGGATGTATGCCAAAATTGGTATGGCACATATTGACTGTATGACGAATATAAATAGCCATTCATAACATGAAAATCATGATATGCATCTCATGCACGTCATGATTTACATGCGACGTTGTTGGTACTGTTGTGGCGATTTCGTTAACATTATACATACTAAAATTGATGTGGCGTGACAAGAGTCGATGACAAACACAATTTACAGGTCCTAGCGTGCGAATCGTGACACACATACCATGTACAGCATGATTTACCTGACATGGTCTCGGGGCGCGCGCGGCCGTTTAATAGGGTGTATATATACAAAATTGGTATGTCGAGGCACTTCTGTATGGTGACCATAAATAAGAGGTAGTCACATAAATATCATGATATGCATGTCGTGTACGGCATGACAGACATGCCCCGCTTATGGTGCGTTTGCGGTCGTTTCGCTGTCCTGACATGTATACTCTTTGATATTGCATGACATGACTGTATCAAAAAGTGAAGCACAGGTGGTAACATGAAAATCATGACATGTATCTCATGTACAGCACGATTTACATGCCAAACTCATGGTGCGCTTACGGTCGTTTCGCTAGCTTGATACGGTATTACGTGACGTGACTGAGGAACATAAGTGACAGGTGGTAACATGACAGTCATGGCATGCATGTCGTGTAGGACATGATTTAATGCCACACTCACAATCTGGTAGTGGCAGTTGCGCTTGTTTGAGATAAAGCGACATTGGTATTGCGTGACACGACTCTATGATGAACGCAAATGACAGGTGATGACATGACAATCATGACAGGCATGTCGTGTAGGGAATGATTTACAAGCCATGTTCATGGTGCCGTCGCGGCCAGTTCGCTAGCTTCATATACGCCGAAATTCCTATTTTATGACGTGACTGTATGACGAACATATGTGACAGGTGATAGTATGAAAATCATGGGATGCATTTCGTGTAGGGAATGATTTACATGGCATGCTGATTGTCTGCTCGCGGCTGTTTCGCCATCATGACATACACGAACATTGGTATTGCTTGACGCGATAGTATGATGAACACCAATGGCAGGTGGTGACATGACATTCATGACATGCATTTTATTTACAGCATGATTTACATGTCACGTTCATGGCGCGCCCAGTCCTTTCCTTACATTCATATACAGCAAAACTGGTATTGCGGGACGTGACTGTATGACGAACGTTAATGACAGATCCTAACACGCAAATCGTGACATGCATGTCCTGTACGGCATGATTTAGATCAGACTGTCTTGGTGCGCTTGGGGCCGTTTTGTTAACTGGATATACACGGAAAATGGTATGACATGACAAGAGTGCGTGAGGAACCTAAATGAAAGGTCATGCATTGTATTCACCAGAATATACGTTTCATTATGTAAAATATTGTACATGCATGCATGACAAACACGGCATATATTGTGAACTAGAAGCCGTGACATAAATGAATTCATTTTCTTCAAAGAGAAGAAACACCAGGTATGCAGCTCTCTGCTCGCTCCTTCGCATTACATCGATTCCCCGCAGTGAGTTGGATCTGCCTCATTTATTTATTCTTCAACACTGCCGATGTCGGTCTTAACGTTCTCGCAGTTAAACTGGCAATGTCTATTCTCGCCGTTTTTGGCAGATATAAACTGTCAATCGCCTGTGGCGCATACATGTATACCGTGGCCTGTTGTAAACGGGTATGTGACACACGCGTGTGGAGGAAAAGGTTTGACGACGTACGCTGCAGGACTTGCACGTTAGTCATGTCACGACCAGGCAGACATATTCATGAAATCTTTTTACCCTCCCACGACCATTTCGGTCTACGCCAAGTTAAGGAGGCGATCACGGGAGCACCCAAACGTAGGCGGATAGATAGATAGATAGATAGATAGATAGATAGATAGATAGATAGATAGATAGATAGATAGATAGATAGATAGATAGAAAAGCTCAAACTACGTTGGGTTCGCCAAGAAATGCTTCACATTTAAAACATTAATTTGGCATTGAATCGCGCTCAACTGTATATACAATATGATGCCTCTGATACAACGCTGGTACATCATCACCAGCCTGAATACGCCCACTGCATGGTAAAGGCTTCTCCCATGCTTCTCCATTAAATACGGTCTTGTTCATGACGCGGATACGATATCTCCGAAAAATTTTTAATCTCACTGTCCACCTAACTTTCTCTCTACCCCTCGCGTACTTGCCTTCTCTTAGTATGCAGTATGTTACTGTTCATGTACGAGCGGTCATTTTCGCTTCTCGACATACCCTATCTATTCCCGTTGCTTCTTATTTCGAGTAGGATGTCCTCAACACCAATCAGTTCTCTGACCCACTCCGCTCTCTTCTTGTCCTTTGAGGTCACACCAATCATTTTCCTTTCAATGACTCGCAGCGTCGTCCACAATTAAAGTTGAACCCGTTTCGTGAACCCACAGATATCTGCGCAAGTAGGTAATTACCGGTACGGTGGAGCTGTTACATAGCTTTCTCTTGAGGGTAGTGGCAAACTACGATTGATGATTTGTGAATGCCTGCGAAGTGCCCTCGACCCCATTCTTCTAGTTACTTCTGTCTAATGGTTTGGCTCGGCGGTCACTACATGTCCTAGGTGCACTTGTCTTTTTACCACTTCCTGTGCCTCGCTACCTATCGAAAAGCATTGTTCACTTCCGAGACTGCTGAACGTTAGTTATCTGCACAATAATTTTCACACGTATCGTTCTGCTTTCTCTGTCCAGTTAAGTAATAATAAATTCCAATTATTTTCCCGAGTTACTCAGCAAGGTTGTGTCCAATCACTTTCTGTACTCCTGAGCCTCCACGTGCATTTTGTTCAAGTAGAGTGAGAAACAAGTACTCACAGAGATCAGTGGCAGAAATCACGAGGGCGATCACGAGGATGATCAGGACCAGCAGGCACAGACATATGATAATTGCCAGGAGGATTTCCCTAGGTCCGCTATCACTGCAGAGAAATTCATGTTTCGTTATTTTAAGTATTAATAAACTTGCACATAATATGGAAAAAGCGCAAAAATGAACGCATGCCAAGGAACCGAATTATATTCCATATTTTCCCGTTTATTATGTCAAGCTTAGTGAGTTCACTTGTCATTCATGTGTACAAGAGGTTCATTGGTTCAGTGTATACTCCCTTATCCTCATTTAGTATTACTCACACACATGCTAATAGCGCGTCCTCAGCGCTATTGGGCATTGTCACTTGTTGCCATTGCAACGTAATGAACATGCAAAGCTCCGAGGTAACCACCTGCTTAAACCGCTCGTCAGGAAAACCAAATATAAGTCTCAAGTTACCCTTTGTCGCCGCAGTAAGAATGATATGCCAACCCAGTAGACAACTGAAGGACACGCCATAGGTTTGATCCGCTGAAGGAACACGCTTGTGGTCGCCTCAAGAAAGAAATCTTTGCGCTTCATTAAACTCTACGCACAGTTGTAAACTCCGAAGAGCACGAAATACAGCAAATATGACGTGATTTTCCACAGCGCAGTAGGACAAGATTGCCCACGTATGAGCCCACCATACAATTAACTATAATGACCGAGATTACGTAGCATCTTCAGTCGGTTTATATTTTCGAATTTCGTAATGAAGCTGATTGGTTCTTCATCTGCCTTATGAACTGGATTGGCCTGTCTGGAGATGTCGCCCTGGTATGAGCGATATGGAACGAAAAATGTTGCATGACTTTAATCGCAGCAGTGAATAATCCAATGCAACGCTATAACCCCCCCCCCCCCCATATGTAATGAGGAGCGTAGCTGCGCACACGTTTTGCAACGTTTTTCATCTTAAAATGTATATATAAACCTCAATTAGTGATGTACATTCGTAAAGTCAGTTCACTGAAGAGGCACGTGAATGTACACTTCTGAAAACACGGTTTGTAATAATCCTGTACCAGAAATCAAGAGGTTTGTAACCTCATACTCATACAAGCAGATACTGCTTTTTATAGCAGCCATTGCTTACGTTTGAGCTCCTAATGAACAAGTGAGGTTAGTTATGCCCACCATCCTATATTCCAAATGGTGCGCTGTTCAAACTGCAGAAACAAGTTCTGTGTCACAATATATGAATAAAGCCTCCTTTCGTCATTTTAGATTAGCTGATGTGCCACTTTGTGCGATCACGGATACATTGCATTACGGATATCTATTAAAACAGATTAAGTTATTTCTGAACATGCTTACCTACACATCCACACAAACTACGATGCCCGAAATATTTGATGCAGCATGGCGGGCACTACTGATTTGACTCATAATTGCCTGTTCATTACATGGTCTGCCAGTAATCATTTAGTTATTCGTGCAACAATATTATGTCTAGAGGATAACAACTTCTTCGCGTGTTGTTTTTCTTTGGACAACTGGTATTTACAGATGAGAATGAAATATAATGAAAGACTGTCCTGTGGATTTAGCATGGGCATTGTTTATTTTCTTTAACGGAGTCCATTAATTTAAAAGGGACTAATGTGGCCAAGAGGCCGACTAGAAATTGACAATGATTATGATAACTGAAGAACGTTGAAACGCATGGAAACTATGCAAGCCAGCAAAGAGCACTACTGTGGTTACAACTCTTTACAGTTGGTGACTGTTATTACCTACAGCTGCTGTACACGCCTGTAGCAGTTCTTAAGTACAGTTATTAAGAGACGATAGCTGTGAAAATCGCTTTTATGATGAAAGAAACGAAGGCTGCATATATAAGCACAGCTAAGCCTACCAGAACCATTCTATAGGAAAAGTTATTCGGATCTACTCTTACTGGATTGCTTACTTCCGGTAGCGAAAGACTAAACGCCGGACAAGGCAGTAACTTACACATCCTGGTAATAGGAAGCTGAAACAGAGAGAAAGCATAACGTTGCCACGGTGTAATTATATTCACCATAGCAGGTTTTACTATGGGAACTACACATAAGAAATAATAAGGAAGCGAATGTTCTCCGTTGCACGCCCCACACACATGTGCACGTTTTAAAAATGCCCAGTGAGGTTGCGTAAAGCACGGGCACGTATAGTAACTCGTAACTCCACATTTTACAATACGCACGGAAATAGGCTGAAAAGTTACTCTTAGCACATCAGTGTGATCCCGAATAAGCAATCGGAAACATTCAACAACGGACATTACTAGGGCTTCTTGAAGCAAGGTGGCGTGCCAGGAACTAATTGTAGATTCTTTTCTGAAACCTCCATGCGTAGGTCGGGGAGCACTTACACGAGAGCAGAGAGGCAGGCTCGGGAGACTTCGTGACGTAAGAAGTGAATGTAGTCTCCTCTGAAAGAGAAGGAAGCATATAAACGTAGGAAGAAAGACACTTCTCAATATATTCAGAAAACGGAGTTGTCACAAGATATCCATACAAGTTGAATTTCCAACAGCGCTTTGCTATGAGAGCGAAACAAAAATCTTCTACCCACTCTCTAGAGGACCGGCAGACCGCCAGCGAAGGTGTTTAGCATTCGGCACGGAGGTGATACAGAATTCCGAACCACACGATCACAAGTCCTGCAACTAAATACAAATTGTCTGTCCAGAAAGTCTCTCCTGACTTTAGTGCGTGCTTTTTCTTTTGAGCAGCAGACATCGGTTTGCGGCGACAGGCGCGTTGTCTGGCTTGCCGCATGCGCTTTGCGTGGCATGCACGGTATTAAGTGATGTTTGCCGCCCGTGTGTTGGCTTCATCATTTTTTAGCGTACCAGTGGCGAGTAGTGGAGTTTGTTCACTTCTGAGGCACAGACGCTTGTGCTCGCTAACATATGGAATGTCTTTGCCATATCCCGAACTGTTTTAAAAAGTAGTTTTTACTGAGCGCTAAATGACGAAACAGTGCATCGCGATTCCGTTTACGGTCCGGGCAGCCGGCGCACAGAGTCGAACTATGGAGGATAAGGAACATTACAGAACCGCCAGTGATGGTGCGAGTGCCGGACCTCAGAGATGTATGCACGTGGTGAAATCGAAGGCGAACCGTCGGTTATGAGAAAACGGCATAAGAGTCTTAACGCGCTGGCTTGCACAAGGCAAACCCCTGGACTCTGAAAAATATGCAAATTGTATCACCGCCCTTCCGTGTGCATGGAACATTCTTCAGTACTTTCTGTTCCAAATTATCGGGCATATGCATATATGCCACAAGAAAGAAACAAAGAAGTGCGTGTGATGTAATAGCTCCAGCACCGGGATTCAACACTGCAAGCCCACAACCCACTGCTTGCGTGGCGACATTAAAGGGCTTTATGCTTTATGCCGGTGCATTATGCTTTATGCTGTGTCCACCGGCATAAAGCGCATGAAAGTGCTTTATGCCGGTGTCCACCAAGGCTTTCATGACGTCTTTCCGTCACGAACATGCGGCACCAAAATGAACGCCATCAAATGGGAAAGAAAAAAAAACTATAAGAAAAAGTTCCGTTGTCAGGAGTCGAACCTACGACCTCTCCGTCAGCGACAATAGCTGGAGTACGGTTAGCCTGCTGAACTACCACCAAACACATAACGGTGGCTACATGAGCATGACTTTTATATTTCACACTTTCCTCGCACAGTGCTCTCGGATGAATGGATGGATGGATGGATGGATGCTATGACCGTCCCCTTTACAGAGCGGCGGTCATATGTCTGCTACCAGTGTCGAAAAAAAACTTCGTTGGCTCGCCCTTAGCTCCTGCAACGCGCCGATCCTACGCCCGTTCCGATCGGCGCGTTACCACTAGGAGAAGCGTAATGTCGTCGACGCTCTAACACATCGAGAGGTGGCGGCTTTAGCCAAAGCCTCACTGAGATTATCCATCCATATTGAAAAATAGCTCTCCGACGCCCGCCTGGCTGTCGCACGCGTTCCCTGCTCGCCCTGCAAGAATTAACGGCCAGGTGCTAGGGAAGACAGTCATGTCTTTCCTCCAACGCGACGCTGGTCGCCTTTCTATTCGCGTTTCACGACGCTTTGAAGGAGTGCATACCGAGTATGAGTGTTTACTATGTGCTTGATAGTGCCATCTTTGAGCGGGATTCACCCAATGCAGTGCCCAGGTATATATTGACAATTTCAGCTACCGCAAGGGTAAAATCAAGATCATGGGCGCTAGTCGTCGGTACGGAGATGTGCCACTAGGCGTCAACGTGGGTGCATGCACATCGCGCGGTAACAACAATAGACATGTTTCGAGCGCTCATACATCAATGCACTATAAACAATCAACTGTTTCTGTGATGACACCTTTCACTTTCGTGTTATACCAATTCCTATGACAGAGGGATCAGCCTTCTTTTTTATATTTATCGACTCACAAACCACGCCAAAGTCAATATTCTGATCCCCTTTTGCCACACTTTGCATCCAGTGTCATTTTGTGGCTGCACGCAAGCCGCCGGCGTCTAATCATGCTTATGGACTATTCTGTCCTGCTGGCGGTTCTATTCATATTGCAATAACAAAAACAAAGTTAGCCATCTCTTCCGCAGGGAAGTTGCTTACCCATACTCAGGCTTCTGTGCAGCGGACGGCGTTAGTGATGCTCTGTTGTCGCAGTGGTTCGCACCGGGCTGCGGTAGAGTTGCCCTCGTGTTTCACCGAATGGAGCTGGAAACAAACGGCTAAGTGTATTATCTACGCAGCCCACTCTATTTACTGCTACCTGGGCGTTACCAAAACCAATTAAAGGGGATTATTCTGATCCAGAGACCAAACTGCCTAAACTAATCTTTGTGCAGGAGATACTGCAATTTAAGAATTGAGCGCGGGGCTTAGAGAATGACCCCCTGCCGGGATGGTCTGGAAAATACGACCACTTTTCAAATAAGCGTTGGCACGCGATCAAGAGGAGCTGTCGTTCAACTTCGTTTTTAAAAAGCACGGGACAAGTCTATATCTGCTTACGTTCTCCCTGTGACATTCCAAGTCTTTGCTATCGCATTCATTGCGTCGCCCTGGAGGTGAAACTCTGACTTCTCTTTTTAATGTAATAAAGAAATGTGCGCAAATGACACGTTTGTAGTTGTGCAATGCAGTGACTATACTTTCAATGCTTTCTAGAATAGAGAGCTCTTTGTCACTCCTCTTGTCCAGTATATTTTGAGCTGCCTGTGAGGCGATGTGCGCTGCGCATGTTTGTTACGACTACGAGTATCGCTGCATTGCTGGGTATAAAGTTAGTTGCGCGTGAAACCATTTTCAGTTTCTTGCCCATTCCATAGCGGTTGGTGCATTATAGATGTCAGTTGTAAGTTCAGCGCTCGTCCAGTGTACTGTGTTCCTGCGTCCTCGCCTTTATTTGCACTGTTTTTCCCCATGAACATCTACCAACTCGTGCAAAGACTTGCTTTCCATAGCGGTTACACGTCTTTTTTTGTATTCTGGTAAGCATGTACCCAGAAACTCAGGAACCAGTAATAGTATGCTGCACACCTTTCCGCTTTAGCTACATTCCTAGCCTGCCGGTGATGATTGGAGAACGCCTACCGTACGTCTGAGAATGTCTATCGTACCAAATGAGCTCAGAATGTCTGCCCACTATTATTCTTCGGTGCGGGGTATTATGTTTTACATGAGCAGGCTTCTCTGTCAGTATTCGACTTACATATACGTACACACTATAAGGTCGCAGTGTCTCTGAGCAGCTGTAAGTATAATTCGTCATGAACTTCAGGGTCACCAGTTGTCCCAAACACGGCGAAGCAACCCCACGCGCGATGCTAAGATAGACGTCTGATGTAAACCAGTGTACCACATCACCGCTTTTGTAACCATGCGCATACAGATATGTTTGTCGACTTTTGTCAATAAGTGAAAGAGGACGGGACTGTCAGCCTAAGGCTTTTCCGATTGTCGGCTGACGGGCAAAGCAACAGCAAGATTATAACGGGTGGGAATAATTACGACGACAATAGAATGCGCAGTGCACAAATATGAATGATTGCATTCCAAGAACTATATGAGGGTGGGTGGTCAACCCTGCTAGTACCCCCCCCCGTATTAAAAGGGGAGGTAATCTGTGCCTAGGGGCCTGAGACACGAATGAAGCCCTGTATGATTCCATGGAAGAGATATTTTATATAGACTTCATTTATGGAGGGAACGTATTCCATGCAATGAATGCGCTTTCTTGGGCCGTCGGATTCTCGGCTACCAGACAAATCACCACTGTAAGCACAGCGCATTAGCCTGACAATGGTATCCCTAGTTCTCTTGTTCGAGCCATGACTATTATGTTGCCCGTTAGCCCTCCCCGTTCCCTGACCCAAGTTTTAACAAAAGGAGCTGTCGAATCAGTCGAGAGTTTACCTCCTAGATGCGTTGGGCAGCTGGTTCCACACCAACCACAACCACGGGTGAGAGCAGGTCAGGCGGGGCACGATGTTAACCGGAACGTTGTCATCTTTCCTGAAGTAGCGAGCACAGGCGTGGAATGCAAAGCGGTTCCTAAGACTATGGTGGCGATCATAACCTAAGTGAGGCGCAACTACTGCTGCTTCCTGTGTTCACTTAGGAAAACTGGCTCATACCCACGATGGGGATTACCAACACAGTAGTTTGTGAAGAAAATAAAATGTGATGCCCACTATTTGGCCGAGATTTCAGTGTGCGAAAGTTTTATGTTACAATATGTTTATATTGCAAATGTGCAAAACATTGAAATAATGAGAGCAAGGTAAACTGCAAACACCAAATATTTATGATAAATGTCTCATGTAATAATTACTAATATAATCGTCAGCACTTGCGCAAAACACTAGCTGAATATTGGCCAGAAAGAGACACATCTTTTTTTGTAATTCGAATCATGAGACGTCGGCATCAATCAAACTTGGGACCTGTTGCTCATCATTCTCGAAGGACAATTACTGTAAAGAGAGAGAAAGAGAGAACGTTTAAAGTATGAGGATGGAGACGGTGGTGAAAAAAAAAAAAACTTGAGTACCTGAAATACTAAGAATACTATAGCGTCCGCTCTTATGGCAAAACTTGATGGAAACCTTGTGATAAGACGCTGACAATAGCGGCATGCTTTCATAGCTACACCAGGCGCAAAAACTACTCCTATCATACTGTGTTGTCTCGCGCGAAAAAGAAATCTGCACGTGCGCCGAAATTTGGGTATTTCGTGATGTATATGCACACCTACGGCCTTTTATTCTTTATCTAGCCCCCGTTCCTGTTCATTGTATTCACACACTGTGGAAACGTAAATTTTTTTACAAGTAAGGAACTCTGGGATCCACAGGCCCTCCTCCAACGCTTTGAAGCAGTTGCTAATTTGGAACCCCTTCGAACCCTTCTGCAACGCTTCGAAGCAGTAGTTGTTTGCGCGGCTGCTAGATGGCGACGCCATGCATGCCAAGAAAGAAAAGCATGTCAAGCGCATTCATGCCAGCAGCCCCATTTGCGTTGTTGGAATAGCGATCAGCGTTTTCTTCTTCCGAGCATGGCTCATACCCAATGCAGAGGATTGGCCGAGTAGGGGGTGAATTTTGCCAATAATATTTTTAGGGTGTCATTCGTAGAAGCTATATTTAACTAATATAAAAAAATTGATGTATCAATTATTGGTAATGAAATATTTGATGCAGGAACATTTTAGCTAGATATTTTTTAGAATATTTGTGAATTCCTCAAATG
>NC_051183.1:102885066-102983660 GCF_013339695.2 Rhipicephalus sanguineus
CACCAGCTCTGTTCCTGTCGCTCTACTCAGATTGTCCACATCATCCGCAAGCCCTTAAAACTGTCTTTTGTCATGAGGAAGTTATCAATTTCAACACGTACATGAGGGTTGTCATAGCGTACACTGTGAGGCATATTGCTGCTCACAAGTACATGATTAAAACAATGGCCCCAGTGCCTAACTGGTGCAAGCAAATGAATAATTGTCCAAGAAAATGTGCTTGCACAAATTGTGTGGTAAGCCAGCCAAACTACCAGTCTTTCTTTAATGATGTACGACCATTCGATCTACATGTGAACACTCGTATCACACAGCGCTGCTCTTCATTGGTAGGGCCATATATTTCCGGCTGTGTCATACTAAACACAAAGAAAGATACTTTTGTAGTGTAAGCTGTTTATGAGCACAACAACAGCCGTTTTAGTGGCAAAATTGTTTGTCACTGCCGCGGGTCCATCGCAGCTGTCATCCTTAGTAAGAGAAAAAGCCCAGGGTGTGAGCTGGAATCAACCCGGAATCCACATGATAGTCATGCATCCTGCCGTGTAGCCATGCAAGTGCTTGAATCTTCTTCACAAAATAATCTTTCCAGGCATCATGTTAGGTGAGGAATCACATTTACAGATGCAACATTGCTTGGCGCAAAAGTAAATTGCACAAGAAAGCTTCCCACTCATTGCAAAAGGGCTGAGCCATAATTCTTCATCCTTATCATCGTCACAGCATCAAAAAATGTGCAGCTATGCGAGCACCTTACAGATGCATAGTGGGTAGTTTGTTACTGTGCTAAATGATGGCGATTGGTGTAGGCGGTACCTTGTAAGTGTACTTGCAGTAGGCACCTTGTGAGAGTTTACTATGGTCTCTATAGAAGGCCACTTCTCCACTTATGCTGTGACAATACCACATGTTCCATGCAGGCCTGGCATTTTTTTCTGCATTCACCAGTTTTCCTTTTGGCTTGACATCTTTAGTCTACTGTGCTTGTGTGATTTTTTTTTTTCATGATAATTTTTTTACCACTCTTCAACACTTTGTCAGGTCAACAGAAATCAGCACTGATAGAGAGCTCTCAAGGTCTTAGATGTAGTTGACGTCACTTGAATACTCATAGTCCACTTCTTGCTGTCAACTCTGAGCTCATTACACGGTTGGTTCTAACCTGCTGCTTGTGATTGTAGTGTCACGGCCGCTACATAAAAAAACAGGTGCGGCCTGCTGCGTGGCGCCGAAACGGCGTCCGGGGCCTAGTTCTCCTTGCGCCCGCTCTGGCGCCACCACCCGGTCCAGCTGTTCACAGAGAAGCGCTTCGACAGCCGCGTTTGTACGCGCGACACTTACTCCAATCAGGCCGTAGATTACGCGTTTTATAGCTGCACATTACAGCTTGAATATTGAAGTCGTTATTAGAAATGCCGATTACCCCACATATGTGAACAGTTTGCCCTAGGTCTACCAATATTTGTAGAGTGGGCTTCAGTACTCTTCATGAAGGTTGCCCGCTTTACTCACCTGAAATTAAAAGAAGTTCTCGTTATTACGAATTATGCTGAGTATATTTACGCGTTTCTTCAGACGAAGTAGTGAGTGATGCAGGCACTCAGGAGGGTGGCCGCCTTTTCTCCCGAAATTTGACTTTTCCTCTGTCTATAACAAGCGCGGCAGGTTAGTAAAGGTGCATGACATGAAATCAGTAGCACGTAAAGAAACGGCGGCGGCAAATAAGATACACAGAACTGACAAGCGCTTGTTTGTGTACGCTCTTCCTTTTGTCTCCCGTTTTTTTTTTCTTGCGCAAGATCTAGTGTGGTTTGGCAGGCCTGATCTACAGGAAGCTACGTTCTGTGCTCGGTTCTGAGGCCGACTGTGGAACGAACGCTTCGATCTCATCTTTCACAGGGTGCGAGGAACTTTTGATCTTAGGGCTTTCTCCTGAGCTTTCACAATCACCTGCCCCAACTATTGCGTCATCAGCTGCATTCATTCGCCTGAGTTTTCTGGGCTGCGCGTTGTTCTTTTTGCATGTAGTGGGATAACCGGGAAACACAGTCGGGACCGCAGTCGGAAGCAAATCCTAATCTTCGTGTTCTTTTTATTGTCATCCTCAGTGAAATGTAATGAACATACCAGCGACCTGTCGCTTGGCTCCCCCTTACTTGCTTTTTCTGATGGCCCTTGGCGAGAAATATTCTACAGCCACGCTTCGCGACGCTGCAGATCGCTAGGGAATTCGTGGTACTTCATAGTAGCGTCTCTTCTCGCGTTTGAATTGCACAGCGTCACACAACAGCTTCGCGGTATCTCACCGCTGGAAAAAACCGTCCGCCACAGACGCGCACACCAAATAAACGCACTCAGGCGCAAGAAACATGAGGAAAGCTACTCACACACACGATCACACAAAAAAGCACAAGAACAACGCATAAATTCCGAGCCGACCACATTGTAGCACCACGGCCGCTGCATAATGGTAGCACGAACTGGCCTCTGCTTTGCGGACCGCGCTAGTGGCGTCCTCACCAAAAACTGCGGCCGCAACTGTGAACTCGACCAGGACGCGCTTGCCCATTGACGGCGACGCGACGCAGCAGGCCGCACCTGTTTTTTTTTTTTTATGTAGCGGCCGTGGTAGTGTACTAGTTGAGTATGAAATATTGCACAGTAACAGTGAACACATAAAAACATTAAGATGTAATTTTACAGGCGTTTACAGTTGGATTAATCGACAAATAGTCTGGTATTTATTTTTAACACTAGTATAATGCCTGCTGTGAGCATTGCCTCAAGAAATTTTTGAAACTGCAAGTTAGGACATATGCCACTTTGCTTGGGCGGGTTACTTGTGAATAAAATAGTTCGGAAGGAAACGTGTTTCTTTTGGACCAGTAGGTACAGGAGTTACTTCCAGCAATGACATGAAAAATAATTTTGCTTTTGTGTAAAATGTTTGAAGAGGAAGACCTTACAAAGTTTTTTGTACTGGGAAAACATAGAAAGACCCTGCAGTCTGCTGTACACAGTTTTTTTTTTTAAATTGCCCTTGTCTTGCTCCTATTTTTACTTTCAGCAGAGAGCCAGAAGACTGCACTGGAAATTCCATTCAACACCATATTGCAGAACATACCGTGATGTGACCCCAAGGCTCCCGAGTATTTTCTGACATTGTTCCCACTATTGCAATAAATGATGAGATCAAACACAACACTTTTCACTCTACTAGAATAAATGCAGTTGTCGTGCGCTTACAGCAAATAAACTTCTTCAAAGTCTAATTTGTTTTGTGACTCATTTATGTTGCTTCCCCAACCCACCATTATTCACAGCCAGGATACTAACTACCAGATGGACTGGTCCCACCATGAAATGTCATAGCTATTAGCAACCACTTTTGTAATAAGAGCACAGGGTTTACGAAAGGACACAGTACACGGGTCTGCAATTGAAAATACACTATCTGACCTTGGAGCCCTGAAAAGTAAGTAGTGTCTGTGGTCCAATCTAGAATGAGACATGGGACAACTTAGTTACAAGATTCCTTGAGTAATTCATTCTGTATGTGAATCTAGCAGTACAAATACAAATGAGGCTTATGAGAGCTTTGTTCCTTTATTAAAATATGCTAAGCATAATGCTTTACATTTCACATGGTAAGGGCTCCCAAGAAAGGTAGAAAGTCATGGATTCCTTGTAATTCCCTGCAAATGTTTCATAAGAGATGCTTCCATATGGCAAGGTTTTTGAAAAAAAGGACTTTAACAGTATTTTTGCAATGAACCAATGCAGATATAACAAAGTGCTTGAATCGAGCTGAAGATGTGCAGATTAGAACCTCTACCACAAGGTAGTGCTCATAGTTAAAAGACGTGACGTGCAAACATACGCACACGAGAGAAGACATTGCAATCACTGAATAACAACTGAAAAGGCGCGCAGTGGCCGAAAAGAAAGTACCTAGACACGAAACTTATCTGCGCATGCCCAGGCAAGATGTGATACCTATCAGTCCGCACACGTAGTGGTACACGTGAGAGATAACCGTTCAGGCATTTAATTTCTTTATGCGCATTAACTGATGGCTGGCTCATGCATGCACTACCATTATTATTTACATGCCATGCCTCAACTATTATACGTGTTGCTTCATTCCTGTGCCTGTAGAAAACTGCGCATCATCGAATTTCGTCATTGCATTTACCTCTCGACAATGTCAAGGTAGATGCATGCATCATTAACTTTCATAAAGCAGAATAAAAATCCTGAACATTATCGATAGGTATCACCTCTTGCCTGGGCATGCACTGGCAAGTTTTTATGTCTACTTTCTTTTCCGCCGCTATGTGTCCTTTCAGTTGTTAGTCGGCGTTTGTGGTGTCTTGATTTCTCTCTCGTGCCCGTGTTTGCACGCCCTGTCTTTTAACATGAATACGAACAAACTTCATCCTTTCTTATTTATCCTTTATTATTTCTCTCTTATTGTAGTGCTCATGCTGATTTGTCTCTTCCCTGAAATAATGTCATCCAATTCATTTAGGTAACATAAAAGCATCAAATCTGGAAGCATCTTAATCTGTATTTCACGCCTGTCATGTCATGACAATTATAAAGCGCCTTGTTTATCCATAATAAAAACACAAGGGCCTTTATAGGAAAATGGTGAGTAATGCATATTTCTTCACAAATAGAAGTGATGCATATTTCAAACCAGGACCGTACCTAAGAATTTTTTTCGGAGGGGGTTTGTGTGTAGAACGGCTACTTTGGCACTGGTGGTCGCTGTGAAGGCATGGAGTATTTTAGTGTCATACGAAAAAGTTAAAGCACGAAAAAATTTTGGGGGGTGTCAGAACCCCCTCAACTTCTCCTTAGTTACGGCCCTTTTTTAAATCCCCTTTCATATATATGTCTATTAAATACACTAGCGTCAAATAATGCCAACTGTCTTATAATTTATCCAATAAGAGCTTACTTGACCTGTTAACCATCCTTGTCCATTTCATTCAAAATTTGTCACGATTTTTCCCAGCAAAGTACTATAGCGTCCATCCTAACTTGTAAACCTACTTTGAAAACACACACCTATTTGTAACAAGAGTCGGTATTTTAGAATAACAGAGAGCTGAGCTAGTTGGTACGTATTCATTCTAAAAAGACAGGGCGTGCAACCACGGACCAAGCAGGTGCCACTGACTGACTTTCGAGTAAAATTTCCCAGCGACGATGGAAAAAAATGTCGCCAAAGTCGCCATTTTTTTTACAATTTCGCCAAAAATGTCGCCATTCTCTACTATGTGGGCATACCTAGTAACAAAAATTTCCACTCACATATAGCCCCTAGAATACAAGTACCTCCAAGACTCTTAGATTATATCGACATTTTCTCAATACCGTCGTATCGCCCGCATCACCATGGGAGTACATGACACTGCTTCTCCGGCTAGCCGCAGAGGTGCGTAGTGGCGCAAGGATGAATGAATGAAACGCTCATGATATCCTTACATCCCTGTCCGCTCGTTTTCAAAGGTAAAAGTGTGGTAAACCTTGGGCGAAAACCCTGAAAGCATTGTTTGTAGGCAGCTTTGCGTACCCTTATATGAATTAAAGGGATTAAAAGGTTTATTGAAGGCAACACGGCAGAGTTCTTACAGGAACCGATCATTAGTGAGTCTTACACCTTTTCAGTGTGAATTAATATGATACCGGACGCCACCGACCCTTCCTTATAGTCACTTATATCTACTGCGTCAATCCGATGCGTTATTAATGAACAAGTAGACAATGTAAAATGTTATATAGCAATTCTTTCATGCACACGCTCACTGAGAACAGTGGAAAATGCCTCAATAAATATTTTTATTGCACAAATAGCCGCGTATCCGCCTCCAAAACAGTCTTTACGAGCTGAATTGGGGGTACTGCAACAGTGAATAAGCCGCCAAGCTATTCAGAACAGTGGAGCTCTGGCGGAACAAATGGTCGGAACACGCGGCCAACCCGTCGTCTAGCCCTTTCAGAAGCGAAACTTCAGGGAAGCTTAAAGCACCTAAAGCCATAAACTTATAGCCAAACACTGCTCCCTCGCGGTTTGCAAGGCAGTCCACTGACTTACATTTTGCTAAAATGTCGCTGGGGATGTTCCAGTACCTCCTGCATCTAGATGGGATCCCGGACTAAGGATCCACTCACCGATCTCCTCACAGAACATCAAATAAACGTTTTATTCTCTCTCTAGATGAATTGAGGAGATACACACGAGTTACAGGACGGACATACCGAATGACGCGTGATGTGCACATTCTACTCGTGGGTCTAAAACCAAGAAAAATACAGAGAATGTTGCCGCTCAATCGTTGGGAAGACACTGAGTTTAGGATGCATAAGTCAGTAGGGACCTAAGCCGAAAATCGCCAAAAATTCGCCATGTCGCCATTCATAATTTTAGGTCGCCACGGGCCTCTCAAATTCGCCAATTTGGCGAAAAGTAGCCACCATTGGCAACCCTGGACACAAGAAAGAAGTCAGGACACCACAAAGCAAAAACGGCGTTTGTGGTGTCCTGACTTCTTTCTTGTGTCCGTGTTTGCACGCCCTGTCTTTTTAGAATGAAGAGTCGGTAATAGTTCACTGAAGCACTTTCACATATAACTTTGCTTGCATCTAGAACCTGCTATATATTATACTTTTGCTAATAAAACAGCAAATCTTTAACGAAGTATTGAGCCTTAGCAAACAATGTATTGTATTAGCAATCTACTTACTGATGTGATAAGCAAGCCTGATAAAAAACTAGGCACAATATACAATTGAATGGAAAGTTGCAGTCAGTGTAAAATGATAATATACAGGAAAATAGCAGCATGGTTTACAAGTTGAAGAGGTTCCAGCTGGCATTTGGTTTCTCGTTAAAAATATATGTGCTGTTGGGCAGGTAATGATGTATACATCAGAATAAACAGTGCACTGTTCTGTTAGACAAGTGCAAAGGGAAAACAAACACTTTTTAAGGATGGGATTTTGTGCGCTATTTGATGTCATTAATGAACCTTGAAATAACATTAATAAAGAAGAGTCTGTGCTCCAATTTCACTACATATGTCGTTATTTCTGTACTGCATATCCAAGTGGTATGTGCATTTATTTACTGGAGTAATTACTGGAGGGCAGGGGGTGGGGGGTAGTTTTAGGGGTGCTGTATATTTTGTCTTTGCATATTTCTTATAGTAAACATGTTCCTACTATAATGTACCACGTTGAGAGTTTGCAAAATATAGGTATATTCTCCAAGTACATCATTTCTTGAATCGACTTCCGCTTTCTTCTGTTCGTGCTCAGTTTTTTTTTCTGATCGTGTCGTTAAGTTTGTTAACCATCCTTCATTTCAATGTATGTCCTTTTTTGGTTTCGATATTTAGGCCCTCATGGGCAATCAATTGACATTACTACTTGGTTCTGCATGTCCGATTCACTGTGATGGATGCATTGCATGCTGACATGTACATAACATGTCCCATTACATGTTGAAGTAGTAGTTCAATGCAGCAGAGCACCCATTAACATTACGTTAAGACTGCAGAAGAACGTGTTGTTGGGCGAGTTGGTGCTTGCTGAATGACATAATGCAGCGCTAAAAACACACACACACCACAAAGTAAGGAACACAAACCGACGGGACAAGCGCCTGTCCCGTCGGTTTGTGTTCCTTACTTTGTGGTGTGTGTGTGTTTTTAGCGCTGCATTATGTCATTCAACATTACGTTAGTTCACATAAAAGAGTATGCTTCGCTCCCTGCCTTTTTCAAAATGAGGTACACTTACCAGAAGCTTGGAAGTTTATCATTTAGAAAACGCAATTCCCGAAACACGTTTTTTTTTACATTTATATTGTGCTAAATTTAATTTTAACGGCATCGAGCCGTGTTGTGAAGAATGAACAAATATCCACAAAGTGCCTCCTGTCTTTTCTTTCTCTTTTTCACCATAGCTGAATAAGAATGCCTCATATGCGAGCAAAATTAAGTTATAGGGTTTCTTGCGTCGTGTCAATTGTTATCATTATTATTATTACTATTATTATTAGGTTTTAATACATAGAAAACACGAAGACACAGAGGTAACAGAGAGGGTACAGGCTGACAACTGCCACCTAAAGGGGCACAACGCCTGCCTGCTCCTTGAACAGGCAGGGGGAGCAGAGGAAATGAAGATAGGGGGAAAGAAAGAAGGAAAAAAAAACAAGTAACACAGACATAAACACAAATAAGCAGTGCTCGCTGCATAACGAATGCGGGACACTAAAAACTGTGCTCTAGTGTCTCACATGACCCACATGACGGACTGTCTACACGTTCTTGACGGAATAATATCCCACGCACTGATACAGAGCCAACTTCTAGCTTATATAAGAGGGCTCTGTCACGACGAGGCAATCCACGACCACGAATACGGGGAACAATCCGCTTGCTACACGCTGGTCAGGGTGCTGCTTCAGAAGATGTCAGCGGATCAACAGACGAGCGTTGTCAAACAGGCATGAAAATTCTTGGCAGTCACATTCGATGTGGGCACAACTTGAAGCTAGGTGATCGGCGTCTTCATTGTCATCAATACCCACATGCGTAGGTATCCAGTGGCAAATGAGGGACAAACCCCACGAGAAATAACACACGATCGCGTTATGAAGCACGCCAAAGGGGGCGACGCCGTGTACACGCTCCGGATTAATGTTGATCACCACTGCGTCCATCGTAAAACGAACCGCGTATGGGCGCTTGTCAGCGAAAGGCTCAAACATTTCGGCGTCATCTCTACGGGCGGCAGGCACCGCTTCAGCGCAAAACAAACGCGAATATGGGCGCCGCCATGTTGCTTGAAAACAAACAAAAACAAAAAAAAAAATACCGGAAGCGCGCGTAGGTCACGTGACCATCTCCAGCCAATAGCGGCGCAGTATGGGCCCCAGCCATCCTAGGGGATATGTTTCGGATATACGCGGCCGGGCGGGCTCGCAGCCCTTTGCCGTCGGGCTCGGGCGGGCCTTCGACAAAGTCAGCGGGCCCGGGCCGGGCTCGGGCTCGGAAATACGGCCCGTGCACAGCTCTAGCCTGGGTAGCATGTCATGAGCATAATGAAGTCGGTGCTTTCCGGCGTCTTTAGTTATGTTACTTCAAAACTAAAAAGCGCTGTTGAAACTAAGGTGACTTTATTAAAATTATTGTTGTTAAGAAGATCATTGAACAATATTGTGCTTGCAAAGGTATTGTTGCTTTACCTCTGCTGGCAATTGAGCTTTAGAGAAAAATGTCTGTGGGCAGCGAATATAACGCGGCAAGACGTCTTGTAAAAGCGCAAAATATTGAATTCATAAATTGAGGCCAACTGAAATTAGGGACGGCGAGCCTCTGTCTACACATTTTGAAACCCACGATCGTCATCACCGCCTCCCAAGCTTGTATTATTTCTGGAAATTAGCTTTTTTCACACTACAAAAACAGCAGCGCTAAAGGACGTTCTTGCTTTAGAACTTTTAAGAAACCCGTGGGAGCCAACAACAATATAATCGGACAAAATATATTGAAGAGGCAGGGGATGAGAAGAAGGCAGTACGCTCTTTCGAGAGTTGGTCGTTATCAGGCACAGCCAAACTACTCGTATATGCCCCTTTCATTGCTACAGAACTGCTGAGTCACGGTCGAGCAGACCAAGCCGTTCGTTGCACGCGCTGCGGTTATCACTCGTCGATTTAGGTTCGCGCTCGCCGGTTGTAGCGGATATCGTCGTCGTGCTTTTTTATGTATTATGGTTTTCTCGATTCGCGCGATTACGGCTAGCGTCATCCGGCTAATTTTGAACTTTGAAAGTCCGTACGCCACGTGGTGTGAAAGAAGGTGAACTAAAAGCGATGTCCCGAATTCCTGGGTATGGTTATTGCTGCGTTCAAGTAAAACTTTGCCTGACTTCTTAGTGCCCCAGTCTGCAGCCGACAATAACCACTGTCGAAAGTGGGGGTGCCGAGCCCCCCCCCCCCCCCCCCGACATTTCTCAGTGGGGAGCTAGCACCCCCCTTGTCCCCCCCCCCCCCCCCCCCGGTAGATACGCCTATGTCGCCCTATGTTGTTTTCCGATCTACCGCGAGTTTCTTAGGCTTGCCCAATAACCTCATTACAGGAGGAACGGTTACTACCACAGAAAAACGTAGTAACCGCGATCATTTCGCCTCACAAAACACCCGTTTTTGTACGGTCAAATTCCCGAGCATCAAGACAGTGATTAATCATTGGGTAGTGACGCACAGGATGCAAAGAATGAGAACAACGGCAAGTCTACGCTACACGTATACGTCATGAGCGGTTCCTAGAGTATATATACCCTACCTCTGGGGAACGCAGCTGGGCCGGTGAGCAGCTAGACTTTAGAATAAATAGTTTAGGATGCGCGCCTGTATTTATATAGCGTAATAGAGTGAACTTGGGCGTGTTGGTTAAGCATGATGAACCACACAGCGCGAGTAAACAACGGGGACACAGGAAGGGAACACACACAGCGCTGACTTACAACAAAATTTATTGAAGCCACATTTCACATATATATAGGGGATCAGCCAACCACTGCGCATGTCATAGCACATAACTTTCTAATCAACTTGGAAAAGCCGAACGGAGAAATTGCAATTCTTTATCTGACAAAAATATCGACGCCGAACTAACACATTTGTCACCCACCTTTGAATCATCTCTGCTTCAATTATTTCTCGGACATATTTATTTCTATGTTTACAAACCACGTCAGCTTCCTGAAAGACCGGTTTGCACGTGCAGTCATTACAGTGCAGAGCGAGAAGGCCTCCCTGTACTTTCGTGACATAGGCCTCCCAAGCTCGGCCAGGGGGCGCTGCGTCGCACGCGTTTCGCCGCCTTTCTTGCAGAAACCGGTCGCTTCTCTCCCCGCGCCTGGCTTTTGACTGCGCGCCGAATCGTCGCTCCCAATCTCGCGCCGTGAGGCGCTCGCTATCGCGCGTGGACAGAATACAGGAGACCCAGTAACACCCGGCTCTACCACCATGTCCCGTGCCCACCCCCTGGTTCGCGAGAACTTTTCGTACGCGGCGGCCGCTGGTCTTCCGTCTGCAAAGAACTCACAAACCGCCACAGACAAGAGAAACTCTGTGATCGCTGTGCTCTCGGCAGCGCTGACAGCCGCTATGGATTTTCTCCCACGGCCGGTCTAGAGGCGCGCGCTCGAAAGAGCGAGCGCGCGCCTCCAGACCGGCCGTGTTTCTCCCTCCCGGCTGCCCCGTTCGCCCGCTCTGTGCTGCAGCGCTGGCCACCCACCTTGCGTTAACAAATGATGGCGAGTGATCGACACGAGTCTAGGCCACGCATACTGCAGTGGAACTGCCGTTCACTGCGTCGCCGACAAGCAGAGCTCGCAGCGATCCTTCCCCTGCGCGACTATGACGTCCTTGCTTTCAGGAGACGTAATGTTCGCGTGGAGGACTGTTTCGCTGCCCGGCTACATCGGCTACAGCAGTTCCACGCAGTGTGCGCTGGCTGAGTGCAATAGTGCGCCGTGCTGTGACAACGCCCACCCGCCCGGGAAGCCACGCGCCGGTTTGTACATTCGTGACTACGCTCGCTCATAGCGCTGTCCCCACAGAACATTTATGCTGTGCGACGAGTGATGCGTTGCTGCCACGGTCCGTGTGGACGGGCGGGACACTTCTGTCGCGAGTGTTTATGTGCGCCCAGTCGTCGCGGCCAGCCTGCCGCGTTTGTGCCAGCCTTGTCGCGGTGCTCGCGCGGTGACCACGTACTGTTGTGGAGACTTTTCAACGCCGCACCACGTCAGCTGGGGTTGCCGTACCACGGATGCGCGCGGTAGGGACCCTATGCGACGCGATCAGTTCGGTGGGACCTCCTCGTACTAAACTCCGGGGAACCCACCTTCATCCCGTCGCAGTGCGGCCTCGACTAGTGATTGACCTGGCGATGGTGTCACGACACGCTGCTCCTACGAGTTGAAACGCCACGCTGACACTGCTGGTTTCTGATCACTACCCGATCACAACTCCTCCCGTGCCACCCCAGCCGTGGGTGCTGTTCGTGAAATACAGTGTGTACGGTGGCCAGCTTTTCCGTGACCTGTGCGCGAGCGTGCAGAGCAGTGATGATTTCTTTTCGCGCACGGCGGACTTGCTGAGCGTGCCACAACGCGCTGTGTTGTTCCCCGCCGGCACGTCCTCTGCCCTGACATCAAGCTGCTCAACCTCCGCGCAGTGCGCCCAAGCGGCACAGCGGCGGGCGCTGCGCTCCTCGGCCCCGGGCGCATGACAGAGTACAACCGACTCGACGCTGTGTGCCGGCGGCACGCCCAGCGGCTTACGCGACCGCGCTGGACGGGGCGTCTGTTCTCTCTCTGAGTGATCCACGAGGACGTCGCCGCGGCTGCGCACATCATGCGCGTCCTGATAAACCCGAAAGTGTCGCGCTAACCGTGCTCGCCATAGCCGTTGCGCAGGGCATCATTGAAAGGGAGCTTGCTGAACTGCTTGCCGCCTCTTTCGCGCCTTCCTTCCCTCTCCTAGAGCGGGGAGCGCTGGCGGTGTCACGACAAAACGCCGCATCCCCGCTCCCTCCCGTGGATCCCATCACCTCAGCTGACATTCGCTCTCTCTGCAAGGAGGACTTCTCCCTCTACGAACTGGAACGGGTTCTCCTCAGAAAGCACAAGCGCAGCGCCCCTGGAGCGGACAAAATCACTCATCAGCTGTTTGAGAAAACCTGGATGCCTCCCAGCGCCCACTCTTGTTGGATGCATTCAACAGAGTTTTCTCCAGTGCTGTCCTCCCGGAAGAATGGCGTTCCGCGACTGTGATTCCTGTCCCTCAAACAAGGCAAACCGGCGCGATCGGTGACGTCATACAGGCCCATCTTCTCTCACTTCTGTGGCGGGCAAAACTATGGAGGAGATGGCTCTTTACCGGCTACAGTGGATCGCGGAGGTGCGCAACGCTTTCCCACCAGAGCAGTGTGGATTTCCGGCCACATCGCGCGACCATCGACTGCATTGCTGCAGTCGTGAGCACCCTCGAGCAGGCCCTTCACGATGGAGAAATGGCCATCCTACTCCTCCTTGACATAAAGTCGGCAGTTCGACTCGCTCCCCCACTCGTCTATCATCAGTGCTGTGCGCGCGCTAGGTGTTGAGGGCAAACTCTTGAACTACGTTCAGGCCTGCCTCACTGACCGAACGTTTACTGTGCGCGTGGGCGGGGCGACAAGTGCGCCGCGATCTGTCAGCTGTGGCGTCCCACAAGGGCAGCGTCCTCAGCCCGTTTTTGTTTAATCTGGTGCTCGCGCCGCTCGTCAAGTGACTACCAGAAACGGCTGTGTTCCCTGTTCGCGCAGTGGTGTACGCTGATGACGTCGCATTGTATGTGCGTGGATCCGACCCGAAAGTGCTCGGTGGTGCGCGCTTGCATGGCAAGAGGCCCTCCAATGTGTGGCCGCCTTCGTGAGAAACATCGGACTCACGATCTCGGCGCCGAAAACCGAGGCCCTCGTCGTCCACCCTCGTGCTGAAGCCCGACGAGTCTTCCGTGCCTTCAGCTGGAGGTGCACCAAATATGTTTGGAGTAGCAACGTCCGCTACCTCGGCCTGACGATAGACAATCGCCTCCGATGGTCCGGCGGTGCGACGTGTTACGACAGACGACGCGTCGCGTGGAATCGGCCGTGCGCCAACTACTCGCAGGCGGCAACGGCGTGCCCCGCTGCATTCGCCTGCACCATCTACGAGCGATGGCTCTGTCTGCCATCCACTACGCACTGCCGATCTGCAAACTCCAGGCGCCACAGTGGGCGACTGATTCGACCAGGACCACCGACGAGTCATCCGCATGTGTCACGGAATGCCTCGTGGCTCTCGGTGCCGAGACCCTCGCGGAGGCTCGTGCGTGGCCTGCGTCGCTCACGGCGGACCCTGCGCGCATTGTGCCACTTGCAGCGTCTCCACCGAGCGCCTGATGCAGGTCCCCTCCTCCTCGCGGTTACGTGCCTGTGCCAAACTCACGTGTCGGCCAACTTATCGACGTGTACGACGGTGTTGGTGGCTGACGACCCCGCACGCCTTTCGCGTGGCCACCCCCTCACCGTCGAGTGCCCCTTCGAGTGAAACTTGCACCTGCAGGGCATTCGATCCAAACGCCACACCCCATCAGTGCCATTGGCTCCGGAGGCCGCGGCGCGGATGTATGAGGACCTGGCGGGAGGACGCAGGTGTTCACCGATGGTCCATCCGGCAGGATCGCTCAGCCGCGGCCGCCGCATAGTCCCTCAGCTCAGCTCGGAACGACAGTGCCGCTTGCGATACTGTGCATCCTCAACAACAGCTGAGCTAGTCGGGCTCCAGCTGGCTGCAGACCTCCTGCGCCAATTCGCCGGCCGTCACGAGCGCAGCAATCTTCTGGCGACTCAAAACCTGCCCTCGCCAGCTCGCGAGGGAGGAACGATGGCCCCTTCTTGCTCAGCGTGCCGCTCTCAGCCTGCTGGCCCTCCAGGAACGAGGCTGTGATGTGGTCCTTCAGTGGCTCCTTCACACGTCGGCATCGCGGGCAACGAGGCTGCAGACGAACTCGCAAAACGAGCACACTCCGCCGAGACTTCGCTGACGGATTACGCCAGCTCGTTCGACTCGGCACGCAACAACCTTCGCCGGGAGCTGGTGCGCGAGCATCCTGACGCAGCGGTCGCCTCCGGACACCCCCCTCCTCCCATCCCAGCCACTGGTTTCACTCGCCGCGAGCGCGCGCTTCTTCTTGCCCTGAGGACCGGTTCTGTGTGGCCCGCGGAACGCAGGCATCGTCTTCGCGGCGCCGCTGCACCGAACTGCACCGATTGCGGCGCGATGGAAACCCTGTGCCACCTATTGTTTGACTGTCCTTCTCTCAACACTGCGCGGAAGCGGCTCGCCATGAAGTACCGCCTCGTCGGACTGCCGTGTGCGACCCTACAGGACTTGCTCCATCCCACCGGCCACGTACACCGTCGCCGGATCAGCCCCTTGCGGCCCTACTAGCTTTTCTCGAGGATGCCGGCCTAGTCGAAAGAATTTTATAGCCGCTCACCCACGGTGACTCGGACGCCCTATTCTCCTGCCCCCCCCCACCCCCTCACTGTTTTTTTTTTCTCACTCATCCCTTTCTCTTTTTCTTCTTTTAACCATACTCTTTTCACTCTCACTGTCCCTTTAATCCTCAATCCCCGTGAGTGTATTCGGTTGAGGGAGCCTCCTCACTTGAGAGACAGTTATCGTGCCACTCCACGACCCAATTTCCATTTTCATTTCCTTCATTCCTTTTATAGAATCCACCTCCCCCCCCCCCCTTCTCCTCTTTTCCCATGCCCCTCTCCCCCTGCCCCCTCCTTCCCACTTTCACCTCTCCACCTACTCCTTCTTCGTCACCTGGCCCCTTAGCCGGCATTTGCCCCTCTCCACTCCCCCTCTGAAGGCGGGCTCGACATGCCGAAACGCTGCTTCGCGTCGCCTCTCATGGTCCCCTTTAACGGGAGATGGTGTGAGTTTTGTGATTTCACGAAGTTTTATAGGGCTTGGAGATGATTAGAACTGACTGATTTTTTTTGACCAAGACTTTTTTTCTCGTTCTTTATATCATACTTTCCGAATGTGTGTTTCTTTCTCTGTTCCTTGCTTTCTCTCTCTCTCTGAACTTCTTCTCTCACCGATCAGGGTTATGACAGGCCACGCCGTAGCGGTGATTGTGGGATTTGCGAAAATCTGTGGCACATACCCGTTTATGATAATTACAGTGGCAGCATCGCCACTTCACGGCCACCTAAAACAGCTTCACCGTTAAAAATGGTCCCCCTCATGCACTCGGCATCGTTATTCATAAGCGGGCTGGGGTCACCGTTTGTCCTGCTCATGACGTCACTCCGGAGTGCGCGCCCATCGGTGTAGGCCTGTGTGCATAGGTCTCTGAGAAGGAAATGCCTTGGACTACTAACGTTGGAGCCGATCATTGCGTTTTGATGCACTTGCGCCGTCGGGGCCTTCGCAGCCACGGTCACGCGCCTAAAGTGCGCGTGTGATAAGGGCTTTAGGCATCCCTTCCCGAGTTCGGCGTTTGCTTACCTCGTCGTAACCAACCGAACAAGCGCAACTGAAAGGAGAAACGGTGAGCGATATCGTCACGCCACTCATGTCGCTCGCGCATCCGCCAATCAAAGATTAGAACGCAGTCACGTGACTTGGAATCTTGGTTTCTTCTGCTACCAACAGGTGGTCTCTCCCTCCATACATTTCAGCGCTACTTTTTTTAGGGAACAACGGCGGCGAATTGACAACTTTAGACGAAACAGCAATACTGACGGGCTCGGTACAGTGCTTTCGTGGGTCAGGTCCAGCTTTCAAATTCTCACTGTCTCTCGCCCATTTTTTAACAATCTCGTTATACTATTGTTGGGACGTTAAACACCACAGATTATTCATACTATTATTATGATTTATTATTATTAATTATTATTATTATTATTATTATGGGAGCTACTAGTTTGTGTCCAAGTTGAGCCCTGACAGTACATCTCGCTGACCTCAAGAAACACATTGAGTCTGTTGACCTTTCTGCCATTTCCTGCCGCGGCTCAAAACAAAATATCCTTCTTACTCCTCGTTCTGCGTTACAGTTTGCGAAGATACATCGAAACGTCTGAATGCCCGTCAATGTGGCCGTGCGGTTTGCATTTTCAAACCATTCCGTGGGATTCTCCACGACGACATGCTCCATCCCTCAGGTGCGCACCCGTAAGCAACGGTGCCGTGTAATTTGGATATATTTTATCAGAACGCTCGTGGTCTTCGCACTAAGACGCGCGAATTCTTTGCTAATGTTGTTTCGTCTTCTTTGACCTTATTGCGATTTCTGTAAACGTGGCTGTTGCAGTGAAATTCCTTCCTGTGACTATCTTCCGTCGAACTACACCACCTTCCGCAGTGATCCGGGACTTCTGTGCAACTAAACAAAAAGGTGGTGGTGGAATTGATGCTATAGACAGTTCTCTAAGATCTGTTAGACGCAAGGACATAGAAACAATTTCTGAATCATCTGGATCGAAATTAGTCTTGAGCACTGTGAAAAATTGTTGATTGGATGTTTCTAGGTATCGCCTAGCGTTTCACCATTGCTTTTAACCAGATCGTCCTCTTCTATTGAAAATGTGGTAATTTCACAATAAGAAGCACAAAATTCTTGTACTTGGCGATTTTAACACACCAGGAATTGACTGGACCACACTTAAATTTTCTCATTATCATCATTTCTTAAAGAACAAATGCAGCGTGTAGGTTAGATTTTCTCGCGTTTAATTCCCTACAGCAGCAATAGTATTGCCAATTCCTGTGGTAACGTCCTTAGATCTGTGTATTTCTATAATCAACCTATCGAAGTATCACTCTCTCACATCTCTCTTGTTCGTCCTGACAAATTTCACCCCACCACTCAAACTAACACTCTGTATTTCACCAGAAAAAACCAAGCCTTTCCCAGAAAAATCGTGACAAAACGCCCAGATTTGCCTTCAGGCGAGGTGACTACGTTGGCTTGTACCATGACTTGTCCACCACAGATTGGTCACTGGTAACTGACAACCCAATGCTGATGATCAAGTCGATCAGTTTACGGAGCTTATCTTGACCAGCATGCGCAAGTTCATTCCCCAGTATACACCTCATCACTGTAAATACCCCTCCTGGTTCTCATCAGAACTTATAAGTGCACTGAAACATAAAGATCGTGCACACAGGAAGTATAAACGTTCTGCATCAACTCATTTCAAGGAAGAACTCTGTCGTTTTCGTACTCTTTGTAAACGCCTTTATAAACGGGATCACAGTCTATATATTTCATTTTAGAAAAAAGCGCGTCTGACAGGCCGGCTGAGTTTTGGAAGTATGTGCGCAAACGGTCGAGCAAAAGTGGCGAGTCCTTCAGGATACTGGACCGAAATGGAGTAGAAGTTCAAGCCGTTGCTGACTGTTTTGCCATGCATTTTTCATCTGTCTACAAGTCTCCAGCCTCTGTGGCTAGTAATGGTCGACAGGTTAAGGCAGTTGGCACAGCTGATGCTGTGTCGCTAGATGAAGATTCCATTTCAGAATGCATTAAGGCGCTTGAAACCATCCTTTTCAGCTGGCCCACGATGGCATCCCCTCTGCCATACTAAAAGCCTATGGCAGTATACTTGTCCCAGTATTGACTACCATATTTAATAAGTGTCTGCATGCTTCAACGTTTCCTAGCATGTGGAAAACTGCTCGTGTTTTCCCAGTGTTTAAGTCTGGCTGTAAAAGTGACGTCCTCGAACTACCGCCCTATTTCCCTTCTTTGTGCCGCATCCAAAATCTTTGAGCTTGCTCTTCACAAAAATATTGTCTTTTGATGTAAAAAATTCATTGATTGTGAATCAGCATGGGTTTCTCGCTGGCCGCTCAACTGTCACTAATCTTGCCAGTTTCATGATGCAAGTCTCCACGCCTATTTCGCAGAGAGGACAGGTTGACGCTATTTACTGTGACCTTAGCAAAGCTTTTGATGTTGTCAGCCATTCGCTGCTTGTGGATAAACTTGCACACTTTGATGTTGATTCTTCAATTGTGAATCTCCTCCATAGCTATCTCTTGATAGATTATGTTACGTTGCCGTTAATGGCCAAACGTCCTCTTGTATAAAGCTACTAGTGGGGTTCCTCAAGGGTCGGTACTGGGGCCCACTCCTCTTTTTAATTTATGTTAATGATGTTCTTCTGTCATTCGGAATTCTTCTTTCCTTTTGTATGCCGATGACATAAAGATATTTAAGGAAATTCATTCAGTTATCGATTGTCGCTTGCTGCAATCTGATTTGTGTTCTTTTTCTGAATGGTGCAGGAGCAATAACCTCTCCCTAAATATTTCAAAACCAAGGTAATGAGTGTCACTCGAAAAACATCTAGTGTGCCATTTTTATATTCTGTCAATTCTGTGTCGTTGTGTAAGGTATGTGAGATCAATGATCTAGGTGTTCTTTTTGATAGCACCTTACACTTTTTCTGCTCACGCTAAGCGTGTTGCTTTGTGGGGTCTTCGCACCCTAGGCTGTGTTTGCAGAATGTCTAGAGAATTCCGTTCTCCTGTGCCCTTCCGAAAATTGTACACCGCGCTATGTCTTCCTCAACTAGAGTATGCATCTGTGATCTGGAATGGCATTCCTAATTCCAGCAGCAACGCCATTGAGCGAGTCCAGAAAAAAATTCCTCAGCATAGATAACCATCGCTTTGCTAAAAAGGACTCTGGATCTCGTTCAAGTACTGCTGAATTATTATCACTGCCATCACTTCACTGCCGACGAAATCGCTCTGATCTCTTATTTCTCTACAAGCTAGTCCACGGTATCATATCCTGCCCTGTACTTCTCAATTGTGTAAATTTTCGAATTCCGCGTAAGTTAACCAGAGAGAACAGACCGTTTCATGTACCCGCCTGCTTCTTCCAACACTCTAACCGTTCACAGAATACAAAGTCTCTATAATGTTAATTTCTTGATCTTGACGTTTTCATAGCCCACAATCATTGTTTTTATCCGAGCTTTGCACTGTTTGACATAGTGTGGCACAATGTACAAAGTCATCCCTTCTCAGTCTTTCCACATAGTTGTATATATGCAATCTAATTTTTATGCCCCGTCAATATTTCTCGTGTTGTCTTATTTACTCCTCCCCTATTGTGTTCATTTCTCTTTGTCTACGTGTTTTTGCTCTTTTTATTTCTGAAAACTGTGTGTATTGTATTGTTTATTTTTATTGTTTTTTTTGCGTGCGCCAGCACAAAGACCTTACGGTTGTTCCTGGGCACGTTAAATAAATCATTGATTGATTGATTGATTATTATTATTATTATTATTATTATTATTATTATTATTATTAGTATGAATTATTATTATTATTATTATTATTATTATTATTATTATTGATTATTATTATTATACATAGTAAACGGGAGGGGCCGTTTTATTAACCACTTTATTGTCCTTTTTCTCCACGTTAACGGATGTCTGTCCCAGTATAACAAATTTTACTGTATAGTGTTCAAAATTCATAAAGCAATCTTCGACACTTTTGCAGTAAAATGACTTTTGTGGCAGCATTGCGTAATTTGAAGATTATATAGTGGGCGCGGAAACGCACACCATTCATGTCGTTGAGATTTATGCTGTCTGGCAACCTGGACAAGCACGCATAGAACTCCGCTTCAGCTTCGCATTAGCGATCACTAGAATAAGAGAAAGCTTGTCACGTAATTTTTGCCTCTTAGTTCTTTTCTCAAAATAATTGCCGTTGTTTTTCCTGAAACGGAGCGTCGTGGTGAGCAAAGCTATCTGAGGAGTGAGGCAGCTGCACAAAAGTACCCATGCGTTAATTCATTGCACTGTTACAAGAGCGGGTAGCAAGAATCATCTAACGCAGGGCGACACAGCCACGATTAACCAGTATCGGTATCACATGAGTCAATGTAATGGGGTTGTAGACATCAGGCTTAAGTGATTACCCACTTATCATCTCTTATTTCGGTCATGTCACTGGAGCTGACGGCTCGGTGGAGCGGAAAATTACGTTCGCTGCAGTGAAAAGGACACAGCAGAAAATGAGGCCCGGCACGCACAATGTGGCTGGATAGTACATTCAATGTCACAGGAAAACATGATCTTGAGAATAGCGGAGCTCTGTGGTAGAAGAGTTCAGTGCCAAAGAAATTAAGAGGGATCGATTCCAGGTCAAACCACGATTTCCATCTGGTAATAATTAAACTCGCTAACGTAACGGGGCTTTTGATGCCACCGGCCGCGTTTATCTAGTTTACCGTATGTTGAAGTACTGAAGGCTTTTGCCCTAATAAAAATCTTGTAACTATTGCTGAACAATGTTTCACTCGAAGTACTTTTACTCAAGACCTCGCAACTTCTGGCACGTTCAAATTCATTGCGTGGTGGGTTTCTTTATTGTTACTGGCAGGATTACAGAAGGCATAGTTTAAGAATTCTCTAAATAGGCATTATCTCCATATGCAATTCTCACCGTAAGTTTGCATCTGGCATGACGTATTTTGTAATATCATCGTACACTGCCAAGGCAATGTTAAACATCTGTGCGCATTTACTCCTGGTCCACTCCTGCACAGGTCTGAAGTACGTGTACCAAATATTCGCAGGGTTATTTATATATTCGCCTAAGATAACTCCAAGGCAAATACCATTGGCTCTTTCTTATTATCCTCATTTACTCGCCTTGATCCCCCCGCCCCCGAAAGCTTTCTGCAATTAGCGTGGTTCCGCACTGCCTCCGAGATCGAAGACAATGCAAGCTTTGACCATCCGGCGCGCCTCCGGGAATGGCCCACCTATTGCGAAGCGAGGATGCCATTTGATGATGTCACTGCGACATCACTATAACATCACAAATGTCGGTGATCTCTGACGTCCAGATGACGTCATAAATTTTGGTATTTCACGTCATGATTACGTCGTAAGGCGACGTCATCACGCAATGATGATTTTTTGCATCAATCGTGCTCACGCCGCCGACGCCAACTGTCCCTTTACGCGCTTGATGATATCATCATCAGCATCATCATCAGCCTGTCTACGCCCACTGCAGGGCAAAGGCCTCTCCCATGTTCCGCCAATCGACCCGGTCCTGTGCTTTCTGCTGCCACGTTATACCTACAATCTTCCTAATCTCATCTACCCGACTAATTTTCGGTCTCCCCCTCGCGCGTTTGCCATTTCTTGGAATCCTGTCAGTTACCCTTAATGACCACCGGTTATCCTGCCGACGTGCTACGTGCCGACGTGCAACGTGTTTTATTTTTTTAAATATATGATATATATAAGGCTTTTACATTGATAAAGAGAATAACACTGATACACGGTCAAGTCATCCTGTGTTTTCTTAACCTAGGTCCAGTGAGGCTGATCATCTGCACTGTAAGCGAGACGGCCCTATTAGAAGAAGTGTACCCGCCAGACAAATACTGCGACTACCTCTTCTACACCAACGCGGTCGTATCCAATGGCAGCATTCAAGCAGAAAAGGACGCCGTCAGCTGGGATCTCTTCCAGAGGATGGGCCCGAAGTACACGATTATGGAGCTGGGAATTTCGTTCGACTTTCAGTAAGTCAGAAACATTGTGCGTTCTTGAAGACAGAAAAACTGTCTCAAGAAAATTATGCTGTTTCATGAGTAATGTTTTAGTTAAAGAGGGTGAAAACTTTCAAGAGACTCGGGAGCAGAACAGTCCCTTTAATGTTTCCATCCTATGTCACTATTGTTTTATGTAGAGGGAGGCTGACAGCAATCTATCGGCGACAACGTGGTTATATTGCTCTTGCGCGATTTCGGCGATGCTGCGACCACATGACACGTTTGACTTCATGTTGTTTTATTCAGCTTTTCCAGAAAATCACGCTCCTCATTTTGGTCTAAGCCCTTCGTATCTTGTTGCATTTACGCTGTGTTTTTCTTGTACCCTTACTCGTGCTTTTGGGGATTCATGCCGATAGCTCAGGCCGAATTCACAAGACATGGCCCAAGTAAGGTCTCATTGCTTTGGCCGATTGGCTTAGGTCTCGTATTAGGGTTAAATGAAATTCTTTCTGACAAACAGTTTTTCCGCAAAACCTGCGTTTCGCAGAAATTCCGATGTACGTATCGGCGTTGTTTTATTTTCCGCAAAAATCGGCGTTGCCTGTGAGCGGCAGGTCAAGATAGATGCAAAAATAAATGAATAATTATAAAAAATATTTCGTTCCAGCGGGAATAGAAACCAGCCGTCCTGCTTGGCAAGAAGATGTACTAGCCCACACGCCCGTACTTGAAACTGTTGCAAAAAAAGAAAGGGTATACAAGGGCACACTAACGTCATAAATTCGCAGCAGTCTATTTACCACCTGTAATATTGTGTGGCAGAAGCGTAGAATTCCATGAAGTGTCAAAATGTGAACTGCGCAATGAGTGGGTGGAATAAAGGCCCACACAATAAAACGCGCCTCAGGCCTAATTATTCGTGATCAGCAGGAACAGCTTCAAAAACATGTGCAGCGGCGCAGCTGCGCGTGTTCACATACAGACGAGTAGTGGGTACTTCGAAAATTCGCAGAAGGAAGAAATATGGCGTAGTGGGAAACTGTACGTGTAGTAGGCGTTCTAGGATAGTCTGGAATGGCCAGTTTTGAGCGCATAGACGTTCCTTTCCTAGTGGCATGGTTGAAGCGTCAGCCGCGAAGAGAAGCTAGGCTAGCGATTGAGGAGGCGATTCGAACGGGTCCCGATTATGCTATCGCGTTCTACTCTTAAAGGCAAAGTTGAAGCGGCCTCCAAGCTTTTTTTTTCTGAATACGAAAGTGCATTAAGGTTTGGCACTGTTCCTAAGTGCTCTTCGTTGTCAGCGAGGCGGCTCTGCTAATGATATGCTAATCTTAAAAATTGAATGAACCTCCTTTTTATGTTCAAACCTACCGCGAGACCTCTTTCTGAATATGGACCCTGACGCTCAATTCACAAAGCGCACTGTCCAAAAGTATCTTCAACTCGATGGCATGCTGTCATTGCTAATAACATGTAAAACGACGATATTGGCTGACGTCGGTTCCTACAAGCAGTCAGCATAAGAAAGTTTTTGTGAATGCGTATCCTAAAGAACAACTGCTGCACGATTACAAATTGATTCAACATTTATTTCGTTAAAGTAAAGCACAATGTTGAGGTGGTACCTGTAAATGCCGTATTACATTTCAAACTTACAATGCAGGAGTGTTACACCCACTGATTTGGACGACGTCTCCAACGACCTGGACGCCCTGCGTAGGGAAGGCATGAAGCACTACGGACTCCTCACCGTGCTTTCGGTGCAAAGCAACCTCATTGAAACTGTTTCGAACACGAGTGCGATGATTGAGGTTGGTCTGAGAAGCACTGCGGTGCATGAAACGTTTGTCTTGGTACCTATAGAAGATGTACTACACCTAGTGTTCCGGTGTTTAAGACGCGATGGAGGCTTCAAAAGAAGTCAGTTTCTCAGCAAGGGTGAAGCAATGGCCGCGATAGCAATAAATTGGAATGTTATACGGAGGAAGGCTAGAAGGTAATGTTTTTGGATCCGATCTGGCGTAGTTGTACAAAATGCTGGAGTAAGGGAGTACTGCAGCTCCAGGGAGCCAACTGGGTTTCGCGTTGTCTATGTCTCAACGCGAAGTAAGCGGCGAGAGCGCAGCACGTAAAAAAGTAGGAGTCGTTTGCTGAAGTCCGTTGAGATAACACAAGCGACCGCGCCGCTTTGATCAAAGTTCGCAGTTTCTGCTAGAACGGTGCAGCCACCACCCCCAGCCCCCCCTCTTAGGGGCCGCTCACGCTAGCAGCAAGCCTGCCGTAACGGCGCGGTGCCGCAGAACGTCTGCCGTCGCCGCACGCGTGAGAGCTGTCCTACTTGCACGGGAAGCTTCACCGGCAAGCCTCCGAAAAACATGGCCGAACTGCCAAAAGCGGTTGTCGTCCACCTCGAATCTATCAAGTGGCCACCGTGCGCTCTGTAGCGTGTAAGCTCCGAACTAATACTTCTATTTGCTTTAGATTCATATCCTTAAGCTTGGACAGGAAAGTATTCGTACCGATTCAGCCCCGTTTTTGAGATCCATACTCAAATAATTGATGTTGTAGGCTTAGCCAGTCGAGATGGGCGCTTCCGAATGCTCGGAGGATATAGATTCCGCGTTTTTTTAGTTGTTTCTAATCCTCCATAGCTGGCGCCACTTGAACCGGCGCCAGCTTGGGGACTAGTTATTTGGTTTTATGCGACGCTTTATTTAATACCAGACAGACTAAAACGCCATTGACCGCTTGAACCAAGCGTGGCAACGGCACGGCAGACATCCGCACTTCTAGCATGAAAATTGCGGAGCAAGAAGCCAGCAGCTTGAAGCGTCCCGCGGCCGATGCAGACGAAGCGAAAAGCCGAAAGCAGACAACGCGGCGCGCAGATGTAGCTCCTCCGTCCCTGTTTGGCCACGGCGCTCTCCGGTAGCCGGAGAACGGCGCGAAAATGGGTCTCGGACCGATTCTTGGAACGGCAAAGAACGGCTAACGTGCGCGAACGAAATCGCTTGCGCACGGCAGCCTGAGAACGTCAAACGGGAAACGGCGAGCTGCCGTGGCGATAGCGTGAGCGGGCCATTCAGAACCGGCCGGCGCGTTTCATATCCGCTGGAGCTGCAGCCTTCGCAAGCGTTCGCGCGCACACTGAACATAGGACACGTGGGGCAATTTCTCGATTTAGAATTTTCACGTAACATGACGGCCACCACAAAAATACACCTTCAGTGCCCATATAGTTGCTGTTGCCATAAGAGCAAGCATACATGCGCTACCAGTCGAAATCAGAGAAACAGCACTCATCTCTTTCATCCTACAAACTAGTTTTACTTCGCTAAATGTAAAATACGCTGAACCTTATCCTATACGTCAGACCGCGCATACAGGGCGGCGGTGGCGAGGCCCACGCAATGTTCTTTGGATCACCTAGTGAAACAGGAATGTAGCGACCATAGGAGTGACCAATACTTGGCGTCGCAAAGTTGAAAATCATCATCCCCTCTCCTCGTTTCTACCCACCAAATATATACCTCTCCACTACTGTGAAACACTGTGGAAGGGCCAAGCACGTACACCCAGCGATCCCCGTCCGTAGTGTTCCCACTGCTCTGTTTACCAAACCGTCGACGAGGCCAATGTTTGAGGCAAGCATGTGGGGTTTCCCCGGCACGAGCAGAATCTTGTTGGGTAGATTCGCAAATTCGGTGGGCGACATGGGCGCTACATTTTGCTGCGCTTATCAACTTCCTGCTTGTTACGGCAAGTGAGCTACGTGTCGTCTGCAGCGAGTTCCGTCAGATTGTTTCCCCGTTCAGATGTGGCGCCGTGGAGAGCTGGTGAGAGGAGAAATCGTGCGCCCTGCGAGGTGATAACGCCCTCTCTTGCGCGGGGCTGGAATCAGCCGCATGTTTTCGAAATGTTATAGATGCGAAGCATCTCTTGCTCGGGGGTGTGTTCCGCGGCCTTGGCCTGGGCGTCCGCACTCACACTACGCATGCGCAACCCTCCTCCTTCCTTCTCCCCAACAGCTGCGCGTTACTCTCGCCACTTCTGTCCCAGCGCCTGCTTGCACTTCTCCTGCGTTCTCGCTTCTGCTGTCGCGGAGCATGCGATACTGTCATCTTCTAGCCTCCTCTCCTTCAAGCGGGTAGAGCGCTGCGCGCGTTGTCCAGCGCTTGCTTCGGTTGACTCCTCTGAGATGCGGGCTCGACATGCCAAAATTCTCCTGCGCACCGCCGCGATGAGCGCCAGCGCATGCTCGTCCCCTCCCCCTCTTTGTCCTCTAATGCGCTGCCCTCCTCTCGCGCGCCTGTCGACCGCGTTCCCCGCTCGCCCTGTGAGAATTAACGACGAGGCTACAGGGAAGACAGGACGCGCGCAGTGTTCCTCTTCGCGTTCCACGACGCGAGGTCAGTAGCATGCCCAACGAACGCCAACGGAACGCGATCGTGCAAGTGCTCCGGTTTTGCATCGCCTCATGGTTCCCTTTAGCGGGAGATGGTGTAATTTCATTTTAGCATATGTAAGGTTATTCTTGCAATAGGTGGATAGCAAGACGACGCGTCGTCTGCTATAGTAATTTCGGTTCGAGGCCTATCTCTTCGTTGCTTCAAGGTGCCTGCTGTTCAGTGTAATTGGGGAGAAAACGCGCTCTTCTGCCGCGCGTTTGTTGCCGGTTGTCCAATGATTGTGTTGTTGGAATCGTTTGTGAATAGATACGCCATATTTCGAATATTAAAGAAGCATGAAGTGGAAATTGGCAAACACGGGGAACGGTGAGTGGTGGGTCTCAAGCGCAGCATGCGAGTACAGATATAGCGTTATGCTTTAAAACACGCAATAGTATTTTGCAGAATCAGCTTCCTTTAGTGTATTCGAGCACAAATGGTGGTTACCTCTGAATCACTCACGCATATCAGCACATGGTGCCAAATGTCAACACACGTACGCTCCCAAATCACGACAAGAGTACGCGTACTTTATCTGCCCGGTCAAGTACGCACAGTAAACTTGCATTGAATATACTGCATTGCCTACTTTCTGTGAAATTTATGAAAACTGCTGAGCGCGTAAGAGGACAACGTGCGGAACAGCAAGGCCGCTGAGTTACACGATCGATGTTGGTTATTAAGCAACGATTTGCACGGTATGGCGTCCCTAGTATTTCAGAGACTTGCAAGCGTGAAGTGTCCATACCTTTTAGTGGAATGCGAAAGGCAAGTGTATGTTGAGTGCGAAGAATTTCTCATGCGTTGATGAAAACCCATTGTTCGTGTGCGCGAGGGAACGACATCTCACGTAAAGGAAGATTCAGAGACGTAAAAGAAAAGCGACAAAACTGCGTGAGTTGTTTACGCTTAGAGCAAGAAACGTTTTGCTGTTGCCATATGGTATCTTTGCAACACAAAAGTAAACAAATGATTTTGCGAGTTAGCTACAGGAAAACAAATTGGGCGGATATTTCATCACAATATCATGTTCAACAAACTTTTATATGACACAAAGCATGCACGCGCGAAAACGCCCTGTGCGGTGAAACAACATGCATGTGTCCGGAGGTGCACGCCACTTGAATGAAGGCATAACTGTTCGCACCTTTATAACTATTTCGTAATGATTGCACTTGTTATTCAACTGAGCTGCATATCATTCCCAAGTCATCATCATCATAAGCCTGTCTACGCCCACTGCAGGGCAAAGGCCTCTCCCATGTTCCGCCAATCGACTCGCCCTGTGCTTTCTGCTGCCACGTTACACCTACAAACTTCTTAATCTCATCTACCCATATAATTTTCTGTCTCCCCCTCACGCATTTGCCATCTCTTGGAATGCAATCATTCCCAAGTATTATGCAGTAATTTGTGGGAAAAGTGGATGGACACCGCTAGACGGAACACATCAAGCGAGGGCACTAGCAACAGCGCCCGTTCGGCGGCATGGCGTGTCAAACCGGAAGTCGATGCAGACGGCCGCCGTAGCCCACTATCCTTTGCGAGAGCCAAGTTCTTGCTATCCATCTATTACTTCTTGGTTATTTCTGTTAATTGTACTTATATTAGACCTCGTTCGTTCATTTTTAACTTGGTTTTGAGCATTGCTATATCTGTTAAAGCCTGCATTGAGTGCTTTACTGTGAGCGCGAAAACACCAAATGGGAACCGGGCCCCTAAAGTGCTAGGAACTTAAAAGAGGTACAGAGGCTGACATCTAAGATCGCTCACCGGTGCCGCAGGTAGGCGATCTCAAACGAACGTCTACAAATGAACTACAAATTCACAATAAGCCATTGTAAGCCATACAGGAGCAGGTTAGGATGTTTTAGCTAGACTTCTGTTCTATGTTCTTGAAATTTTTGAATGGTTACTGGTCAACGAAATTCACAGTAAACTATCGTCCTAAAAAAAAAGCTATTGTCACTGCCACTGTACGAGATGTACTTTTGCTTAAACTGCCGAAGAAAGCAGGTATGAAGAGAGTTTCAGTAACCAAAACGACGACTTCTTAGGACCCGAGAGTGCGATGATGCATGTGATTTCGTCGCATTGTGAATGAATATGTTAGAGCCGTGCGTAGCGCTCTGTGCACGAACTAAACCTTCATTAAGCTTCAGGAAAAAAGACGGGAACCTCTTCGTGTTTCTTTTTGTCAGAATGTCGGTTTTATGCCAATTTGTCTAACTTGACGGACACACCTCCGAAGTTAGTCTCATACAATTTGGTGTTCCCCAGGGAATCTTACTGGCACCATTTTTTATGTTTGCTCTTTATTAGTGATATTACGAAGCAATCTTAAGTCACAATTAGGATATTTGCAGATGACTACGGGGCCAAACACCACTCAGACGAAATTAAACTTAACAGCGCCTTAAACAATGTATTTCAGTGTTGTCACGTTTGGAACATGATCGTTAACAAAGACAAGACAGTTTCTACGTCCGCTACCAAAAAGATCCGCTTAAATTCACTTGTGGTTCCGACATCGCTGCACTGCATTCTGTTAACGAATACCGATATCTTTGTATCAACAGACACATGCAATTTCAACTGGACAACGCACCTTCAGCATGCAGCAAAAACACCATGAAAGCTCTTCTTTCTTCAACGTGCTTTGAGTAGCTCGCCCCCCGAGATAATGCTTATGGCTTATGTTTCACTGATACGCCCGATGTTAGAGTATGCAAATATTGTCTGGTTTCTTTACACATCTAACTCTGTGTCTACACTTGAAAGTGCGCAGCGCAAAGCTGCACAATTTATTAACAAAACCGACACCTGCGCACAGATTCACCAACCGAATTATTGCGACGCGCAAGGCTCGCCCCTTTATCCAGCAGATCGAAGCTTCTTGGTCTTAAGTTTCTTTACCTACTTTTGCAGAATTCATTCAAGATTAACGCCTGAGATTACATCAATATAAGTCATTCTAGGATAACCCGACACAAACACACACTCCCTCTTGATGATTTTTTTTTGCGGCAAGAACACTTCTTACTATTCACTTTTTCCGTTATCGGTGCCTGATTGGAACGAGCTAGACGCCTCAACTGTGTTCAAAACGACAATGTAAACATTTTTAGAACTTGCCGAGCTGTCCATTACAACAACGATCTGATGAAAGTATGATGGACGGGCGCTAGATGCTTTGCATTGCAAGACTGATTTCTTTATAATTTACTGCTTCTTTAATGCTCCTCTATGTGTGTAGTTTATGTATATTTCTGTTTAGATTGTATGGTATTGTCTGCTTATCTGTGTCCAGTCACCTATGTATAAACTGTATCTGAATTCGTACTGTAAAGTTTCTGTATCTTCATTTCTTGTCACTTGGCTCTAAGGATACCCACCTCTGTAAACACCCCATTTGGGGTTGTGAGTATACTGTAAATAAAACAAAAATAAATATATGCATTGCAATAGAAGTGCTTATGCTCTCACTGCGAGTAGAAATAATGTATTGTGTAGTCATGCTAAGGAAGTAGTTGTGTATTTAAATAGACACCAGTTACTAAGACAACACTGTAGTAATATTTGTCCCAAAACCACGATATGATTATGAGTCTCCGTAGTGGAGGGCTCCGGAAATTTCAATCCCCTGGGGTTCTTGAACGCGCGCCTAAACCTAGGTACACGGGCTTCAAGCATTTTCACTTCTATTGAAAATGCAGCCGCCGCGTAAGACAACACTCTCATGTCCATCATTACTTAGCAACCGCCGCGGTAGTCGCGTTGTAATGGTGCTCGAGTGCTCAACCGAAGATCTTGGGATCTAATACGGCCGCGGCGGTCGCATTTTGGTGGTGACAATATGATAGGAGGGCCGTATGCTTAGAATTAGGTGCGCATTAAAGAACCCCAGTTGGTCGATCTTTCCGGAGCCCTCCACTACGGCGTCTCTCATAATTATATCGATGTTTTGGGATGTAAAACTCTAAGTGAAGCCATTATTTTGTGGTGTTCCAGAAATTGAAACAAATCCAGGGCATGGATGGAACAGCGAAGACCGCCCTCGCTATTGGAACCTACGACTTGAACATTGTTCATAGAGCCAACATCCAAGAAGGATTCCGCTACGCCGCGAAGTAAGTAACCTGAGCGTCCATACCATATCTTTCTCCTTCCCGTAAAGATTGAACGCTTAGCATTTTGCCCTGGTGAACTTTTGCGAGGTTCTGTTACCGCCCGCTTGGATGTAGGACACGCTCTGGTAGTGCCTCGGGCTGTTCTTGCACATATCACTTTTCAAAGATGTGCTCGATAAAAGCTGGGTAAAAGTGCACTGAGTTAAAAACGCAATAAAATTTATGCAATCGAACCTGGTCGCACCGAAATCATACATTAGAGTATATATATATATATATATATATATATATTGTAGCGAAGCCTTGCAAGCCTGTAATGGGTCGCCCTCTCGAGCGCTTACTAGTGGGTCGTCCTCTTCCGCTCTTCTCGGACAGCACGCTCCTCGCGCTCAGAGTCGGCACCCCGCCTTGACTGCCGCATCGTGTATCATCGCCGAGTGCCCGCTAATAAACGTCTTTAAAATTTGGTGGAGGGTGCTGGGCTTTCACAACAACTTCGGCCCTCATTCGATGCCCCTCGCTCTTCGATCCCGTACCCTGCCTCCTACGATGCCTCAAGACGCCTCCCAGCAAACGCCCCCGCTTACACCGACCTCATGTCCAGGTGTCCCTCGATTCCGCGACCCTCCGCTCTTCACTGGAGCAGATGGCACCGACGTGGAGGACTGGCTCGCGATTTACGAGCGCGTGAGTGTCCCCAATAAATGGGACGAGGCAGGAAAACTGACTAACCTGGTTTTCTACGTCGCGGGTGTGGCGGGCTTGTGGTACAACAACCACGCATCAGATTTTACGACGTGGTCCGACTTCAAGACCGCCATTATCAATGTGTTTGGCCGCCCTGCCGTTCGTAAGCTGCAGGCCGAACAGCGCTTACGTGAACGCGCTCAGCAGGCTGGTGACTCATTCACCAGTTACATTGAAGACGTCCTCGATTTCTGTAAGAAAGCCGACGCCACCATGTCCGAATCTGACAAGATCCGGCACATCATGAAATGCATCGACGACGACGCCTTTACCATGCTGCTCGCCAAGAACCCCAGAACAGTGGCGGAGGTCATAACGCTCTGCCAAAGCTATGAGGAGCTGCGCCGGCAGCGATCGATGACCCGTCGCTCTCCATCACGCGACGCCGAGCTCGCTGGCTTGTCGACCATATCCGACCACTCCGCGTTGCTCGCAGAGATGAAGACATTCGTGCGCGAGGAAATCGCGCGCCAGTTCTCTCTGCTGGACTTTGCTCGCCCGCAGTACGTTCAACAGCCGTCGACCACACTTCTGCATCCGCTCCGTCGAGCAATTGAGCAAGAAATCGCAGAGGTCATGCCCGAGTACCACCAGCACCATACGACTCCTGCACCCTTGAGTTACGCCCAAGTGGTCGCAAGAACGCCCCGAGCAATCCCTACGGCTGCCCCACACATTTACGCCGAAGCCTCCGCTCGACCTCACTCTTTCGAAGCGGATGTACCGGTAACCTGCGCCGACGTCACGCACAGGCCGCGACTGCAGCCCACCATGCAGTCCTATCAGTTGCCGCCCCGTCATTCCCGTCCTGCACCATGGGCGGGCCCTGCCCCAGCGAACCGATGGCGCACACCGGACAACCGCCCCATATGCTTCGCATGCGGTTACGCCGGCCACGTGGCGCGCTACTGCAATCGCGTGCAGCCGCCTAGAGTCGCGTCGCCTGCCACCAGCCAGTCGAACCGCCCATATTACGACCCACCTACGCCTCTGTCGCCGACGTCTCGCCCCTCTCCATCTACCCGCCGTTCACCGTCACCACGACGCCGCTCGCTGTCACCGATGTGGCCACGTCTGGTCCCACGCGATCAGGAAAACTAGTCGTCGCAGTCCACGAGGCAAGGGCTGCGATGCTATCGAACTGCGAAAGCCCTCAGCGAAGCCCGTCGAACGTGATAGACGTGTTTGTGGACGGTGTTCGTGCATCTGCCCTTATCGATACTGGAGCCGCCGTATCCGTTATGGACGCAAAGCTTAGCCGAATACTGCGAAAAGTGACGACGCCACTTTCCGGGCTCTCCTTCTGTACAGCCAGCGCCCAAAGTATTCACCCTACAGCGGTGTGCACAGCCCGCGTCGTGATTAAGGACGCTATGTACGCCGTCGAATTGATCATAATTCCTGCATGCTCTCACGACGTCATCCTCGGATGGGATTTTCTCTCCCGCCACGGCGCCGTAATTCATTGCGCACCCGCCGAAATAGAGCTCTCACCATTCTCTAATTTGACGCCGGCAGACAGTCCATCGGCTGCGAGCAAGGTACTCGTCAAAGACGACGTCAAAGTGCCTGCAAACTCGTCAACGGCGGTGTCAGTCTACTGCGCCAGTCTATCCGACACCGTTGCACTCCTCTCGCCATATGACCGTGTTTGCACGAGGAAAGGTTTGCTGGTGCCTTTCGCGACCGTTCAAATCACTCAGGGCAGCACCTCTATTTTTGTAATCAACCCCTCCCCGTACAGTGTTACGTTGGTGCGAGAGGAATGTCTCGGCAGCGTGGAACCCCTCGAAGACGCACAAGTTATAGACGAGCCCGATGACTGGCACGGCCGGCGTTCCAGTACGCTCAGTGCTGTTTCGACGTCTGGTTCATCACCCGCTGACGTATTTGGTTCCTCCATAGCTGACAGCCTTACGCAGGTCCAGCGTTCTCAGCTTCTGGACCTGTTGGAAGAATTTCGCCCGTCTTTCGATGTCGCTCAAACTTCTCTCGGCCGCACGTCGGCCGTTGCGCATGGCATCGACACTGGCGACCACCTGCCACTGCAGCAACGTCCATATCGCGTATCTCCCACAGAACGCCATGTAATCACCGAGCAAGTCGACGACACGCTTCGACGCGATGTCATTCGACCCTCTAACAGCCCCTGGGCGTCTCCTGTCGTTCTTGTTGCGAAGAAGGACGGTTCTGTGCGGTTCTGTGTGGACTCCAGACGACTCAACAAGATCACTCGTAAGGACGTGTATCCACTGCCGCGAATAGACGACGCGATTGACAGCCTGCAAGGCGCCGAATTCTTTTCATCTCTCGATTTGCGCTCAGGGTACTGGCAAGTACCTATGGCTGATGACGCTCGACCAAAGACCGCCTTTGTCACGCCCGACGGCCTGGACGAATTCAACGTCATGCCGTTTGGGCTGTGTAATGCGCCCGCCACCTTTGAGCGCATGATGGATACCGTTCCGCGCAACCTGAAATGGCACACGTGCTTGTGCTACCTCGACGACGTCGTCGTGTTTGCTCCGGACTTCTCCGCGCATCTTCAACGCCTACGGCATGTTTTGACGCGTTTGAGCGACGCCGGTCTGCAACTCAATCTAAAGAAGTGCCGATTTGCAGCACGGCAGCTGACAATCCTCGGCTACGTCGTGTCCAAGGACGGAATTCTTCCCGATCCAGCCAAGCTTCGGGCCGTGACCGAGTTCCCCAAACCTACGTCCGTCAAAGAACTGCGCAGTTTCGTAGGACTGTGTTCCTACTTTCGGCGCTTCATTCGAAATTTCGCGACTATCATATCGCCACTGACGAAGCTCCTTGGAAGTAACGGGCCCCTCCATTCGTGGTCGTCAGAGTGCGACGACGCTTTCGCAAAGCTCCGTCGTTTGTTGACGTCGCCTCCCATACTACGCCACTACGATCCTACGGCCCCAACGGAGGTACACACGGACGCCAGCGGTGTAGGCCTCGGCGCAGTCCTTGCGCAGCGCAAACCAGGGTTCCCCGAATATGTCGTGGAATACGCAAGCCGTACGCTTACGAGAGCCGAGACAAATTACACAGTCACGGAAAAAGAGTGCCTGGCAATCATCTGGGCCCTTACAAAGTTTCGACCTTATTTGTATGGTCGCCCATTTGATGTTGTCACCGACCATCATGCGCTATGCTGGCTGTCGTCATTGAAGGATCCCTCAGGCCGTCTCGCCCGCTGGGCACTTCGCCTTCAAGACTACGACATCCGCGTGCTGTACCGCAACGGACGCGAGCATGCTGACGCCGACGCCCTCTCGCGCTCTCCCTTGCCTGACGACAATGCCCCCTGCTCAGTATCTCACATAGCTGTTGCTTCAATCGACGTTCACACCATCGCTACCGAACAGCGCAAGGATAAATGGATCACCTCGCTGATCGACTTGCTGACGGATCCGTCGGCAACACCATCCACTCGCGCGTTGCGTCGTCAAGCCCACCATTTCACCATTCGTGACGACCTACTGCACCGACGCAATTATAACGCGGACGGCCGCCAGTGGCTACTAGTGATACCCCGCAGTCAGCGTTCTGAAATATGCGAGGCCTTCTACTCTGACCCGCAATGCACGCACTCTGGGGTATCCAAAACTTACCACCGCATTGGACAACGATACTTTTGGCGAGGGATGTACCGCTACGTGCAGAAGTTCGTTCGCTCCTGCCTCGATTGCCAACGCCGAAAACTTGCAACGCACGTGTCGCCAGCAGGTCTACAATCATTACCTTGCCCTAACCGTCCGTTTCGGCGCGTGGGCATCGATTTGTATGGACAACTTCCTCTAACGTCGGCTGGTAACCGCTGGGCCATCGTTGCTGTTGACCACCTTACGCGATACGCCGAAACTGCCGCCCTCCCAGCGGCTACAGCGCGCGATGTTGCCTCCTTCCTGCTCCACCGATTCATGCTGCGCCACGGTCCACCCCAGGAGCTGCTCAGCGATCGAGGTCGTGTCTTCTTGTCGGAAGTCGTCGAAGCCATTCTCAAAGAGTGCAACGTTGTTCACCGGAAAACTACTGCTTACCAACCGCAGACGAATGGCCTCACCGAACGCTTTAACCGCACGCTCGGACATGCTCTCGATGTACGTCGCCGCCGATCACACAAATTGGGATGCCATTGTGCCTTTCGTCACCTACGCCTATAATACCGCCCCCCAGAGCACTACTGGTTTCTCGCCCTTTTTCTTATTGTACGGCAGGCACCCGTCGCACACAATCGACACAATCCTTCCATACAAGCCGGATACGTCTGAGTGTGCTCCTATTTCTGCCACAGCAAGACTTGCTGAGGAGTGTCGGGAGCTTGCCAAGACATTTACTACGCATGACCAAGAGCGGCAGAAGAGCATTCGCGGTGACACCACCACTTCTGCGCCCACGTTCCTCCCTGGAGCACTCGTATGAGTCTCGGTCCCTACCACTGCACCTGGCCTCTCTTCAAAATTACTGCCGAAATACGACGGCCCCTACCGTGTCGTCGAACGCACGTCCCCGGTCAACTACGTGATCGAACCCCTCGAACCATCTTCGGACATGCGCCGTCGAGGGCGCGACATTGTCAACGTGGAGCGCCTGAAACCCTACCATGACCCGCTCATAGTGACCAGCTGTTAAGTCGCCGGGCGGCTCTCTTTTCGCACCCGGGGTAATTGTAGCGAAGCGTTGCAAGCCTGTAATGGGTCGCCCTCTCGAGCGCTTACTAGTGGGTCGTCCTCTTCCGCTCTTCTCGGACAGCACGCTCCTCGCGCTCAGAGTCGGCACCCCGCCTTGACTGTCGCATCGTGTATCATCGCCGAGTGCCCGCTAATAAACGTCTTTATAATATATATATATATACTTAGGACAAGTACTAACAGGAGAGCCAATTCATGCAGACGGATTTCACCGAAAAATAAGAATGGACTGGAACACACACGGCAGGCACTCCCGAATATTGCGAGTAAATCTGCAACTGTCAATGAAGCTAAAATTGTACGATCAGTGCACTCTGAAAGTTCTTAATTATGTGGCTGAAACATGCAGGATAAGAATGCATCTCGAAAAAAATTTGGACCACAAGCGTGCAACAGAATAAAGACATAGGGGTAACATTAAGACTTCGGAGGATGGCACAATTGGTCAGGGAACAAGCAGAGGTTGCAGATATCCCAGTGGACATCAAGAGAAAAAAATAGACCTGGTGTGGCCATGTAATGCGTAGAACAGACAACAGGTGGAGAGTAAGAGCAATAGAATGCTTACCAAGGCGCGGGAAAGGTAGTCGAGAAAGGCAGAGTTAGAGAGATTGAAGAAATCAGGAAGTTCGCAGGGATAAAGTGGGATCAGCTGGCACAGGATAGGGTAAACTGTAGATCACCGGGAGAAGCCTCCGTCCTGCAGATTACATGTACAGGCTGATAATGATGATGATGATGATGATGATGATGATGATGATTATGAATATAATAATCCGATATTTGTGGTAACAGTACGGTTAGGAAGTGAAACTAACAAATCGGCAATCGCGATTGCGCGAGAATCCTAGATGCAAAAACGAATTATCCCATGCTTTAGAACCCCTATAAACGAGGTAATTCTTTCATCTCTACTTGCGGTATTTCAAACTAATTAGACCGAAACATGAGAAGGGCAGCATACATCGGAACAGCGCTCGTTTGACAAAACAGGCACGTGTTCATATCTATTTGAAGAAGAATGTCGCCATATGTTTATCAAAAATGTTAATGTCCCAACCACATAAAAACATGTGGCAGTGAGTTGCCTTTCAATATTTATTTTTCTTTTTATGCTACCTTTTGAGTTTATAGCCTCCTGCAAACCAAATATTTCTTCGATATGACCGATATGGCAGTGACACACAAGTTATTGGTTGCGTTATAAACTTAATATTTCTCCTTAGAACAAAGCGTGGCCAAACAAACCAAGTAGTTAGTTTGCGCTAACCGGTAATTTACTATATCGTCATTCGTTATAACGAGGCTCAACTGTGGTTAAGGATGTATCATTGATCGCTAGAAGCCATGCAATTCGGGCTCGTTACAAATGCGTGTGGCTGATTCATTACTGTGAAAGCTCAGAAAGTTGGTAGCACTGGCCACCAAGCGATTCCCGTTCGTAGAGGTCCCACTGCTCCGTTTAACAGAGCGTCGATGACGCAAATGTTTTGGGTAAGCATGTAGAGTTTCCCTGGCACGAATAGAACCTTGTTAAGGAGATTCGCACCAGAGTTCGCACTTCAAACTGATTACATCGCATGAGAAGACACGGGCCAAAGAGACCAACGAATTCCAGCACTGGAGCAAAGGCTCGTCTTCGTAGGTCTCCTTGCGTCAGGTCTTCCTTTGCGCTGTAATCACATTTTGAAATGGCATACCAACTAGGCCGTGCTCAGACCTTGCTTCAGTTGTTGTGAGCTATTTTTGCTGCGCTATATCTACTTCCCGCTTGTTGTTGAGATACATGTCGTCGGCAGCGAGTTACGTGAGGTTGTTTCACTCATCAGATTTAGCGGATCGAGCGCCGGCGAAGCGCAGAAGGAGGGGCTTTCGCTCGCTCGGCGAGGCGGAGGCGGCACCCTCTCTTGCGCAGCCGCGGAGTCAGCGGCAGGTTTCCCAACAGTTTTTAGCACTTTTTAGTTATTTATTGCTATTACTTCTCGGTGGCCTCTGTCCATTTTAGCATTTTAGACACTGTTCGTTCATGTAAACCCCCTTTTGAGCATTGCTAGCATTGTTATGGACTGTATCGAGCGCCTTACTGCGAGCGTGACCACGCCACAAGAAATGCATGGATGGACAAAATCCAGCCTCTTAAAGTTCTCCGCACTTGAAAGGCACACAATGTGGCTACTCTGTGATTAAGTTCGATTTTGAGCGTCCGATTTTGATGCTCCGTGCTCGTGATCGAAGCAAGTGCAAAACAAGTGGATTGGTTCAATGAATACGACAATAGCATCGGCGCCGAATACATATATTCCTGGCAACACACCAGGTTTTGATGACAAGACGCGGCAGCGGAACAAGCGCGATAGCTTCGCTTATCGCATGTTGCCACAGTGCATTGGACATGCACTTCGTTCGGTTTCGACCGCTATGAAAAGAGCTTGGGCGACGCAGCATGAAGTTGCGGTCGCCGGATCTGATAGAGAAGAACATTGATTTTTAATCGAAGAGCTGTTTAAAACGACGTAAATATTTGGGGCTCCTTCGTCCACCCTTTTCAGCTCAGCTGCGAGAGTGAAACCTGACGAGAGCGAGAGTATGAGTCAAGCTAAGTGGGTGAGAGGGAAGCCTAGTGTAACGAGTCTAGCCCGGTAGAGAAAGGGTAGCGACGTGGAGAGGGTGAAGCTGGATAGAGAGGAAGAGAGCAAAGGTGAAGCTATGGCGGGAGTGGAGCAGTTGGGGCGGAGAGGTCGGCCGGCTGATAGCCACCCTGGAAATGCCGAAGGTCTCGCATTCGTCCTGGAATGTTCACTTCTTGACGCCTGGCATTTCTTCTACAAAGCTTTATTTTCTTCACATATATATTCTAATTACTACAAATAATATCTACTATATTTTCTTTGGCAATATTGTCTGTTTGTTCCCATATATATATATATATATATATATATATATATATATTTATATATATGAGTATGACAGGTGGCACTTCAAGAAAACTTCATTTATTATGTCAACGTTTCGGTCAGAGTCTGACCTTTCTATACATATATATATATATATATATATATATTCAAAGGAAAGAAGGTGACTCTTAAGGGCTCGCATTTTCTTTGTTAGACACATTATTAATGATAACGAACAGACAATAATGCCAAGGAAAGTATAGGGGGTGTTACTTGTAGTAATTAGGATACAAATGTGAAGAAAGTAAGCAGGACGAAAAGATAACTTGTCGCCGGCAGTGACCGAACCTCCGACATATATATATATATATATATATATATATATATATATATATATATATATATATATATATATATGTGTGTGTGTGTGTGTAGATGTTCAAAACAAAACTTATTCAAAGTCATCCTTGAAGACATACGTAGGTGCCGTATTGTTTGCAAGAGAGGATCTCGGATTTGCAACAGCTGAAGCCAATTAAGTATTAATATTGAAACGAATTCAAAGCGTGCTATGCTAATTGATGCGTGCATTCATGACCGCCGTTCTTTTGTCACAGCAATTTGAAGGCAGACATCGTCATTTTGATAGCTTCAGCAGGATGGACCAGTCCCCAGAGTGCCTGTATCGCCGCACTGCCTAATACACTCAAATCTTCTAAGCAAGACTACATGGACTTGGTGAGTTGTCTCATGGCGTGTAAGGATGCGCTTTTTTGCGTACTTTACCGTTCTGTTGCGTGAAAGCGCACTCGACGTATTATATCGCCACTCATTAGGCATCGCACTAAGTTGTACATGTTGAACGACCGAGCAGTGCATATTGTCTTCAGTGTGTGACCTCCTTAATCGAACAGTTCACCTCGCTTACCTGCTAGACCGTAGGATCTTGAAGGTTGTGTCCTGTTCATTTTGTTGCCGTAACACATAGATCTCCTTTACTAGCCGCCAATTTCGTGCAATATATGCACACAAAATGGCCGAGCGAATGGCGAAATTCTACATAATGGGAGAAAGAAGAGGAAGTTCATATGGATTCATCGTAGATGAAAGTATTGCATGGAGTGCGCCGATGTGCAGGTTAAGATAGTCATAGTTTCGATGCAAGGGCAAAGCAATGAATGCGGTAGCAACAAATTGGCATGTAATGCAGAATGAGGCTGGCAGCTTGATGAGCAATATGGATGGTAGTGACAATGACGTTTTTAAGTGAGCTAGTCTGCAGAAGCGCGGCGAAAAGCTTTTTTATGTAAGGGAAACTCGGTGACCACCGCATGCCGGTTGTATATCTGCCAAATTGGTGACACGGGGCTCACGTGGGTTGAACATTTTAGATTCTAAGTCATGGGACGATGATGATAACTTTATATTCCACCAGATACGGAAGCTGCCTACTCCGCGACCCCGGCGCACAGGCCTAGGTGGTGTGGACCGGCACCTCCTTGATTAGAAGGAGGCTAATAGGTCTTCACTCTTCGAGCCTTCTTCCGCCAGGCGGATGGCTGGTTGCTGGGAAACAACGTCTTCTTCGAAGCAGGGTTTCCCAGGCCTCTCTACAAGTTATATTTGATTATTTAGCCCTTGGGCTGCTATCGCACTCCCAGGGGCGACGGTCTACGGTGCCGTATCGGCCGTCACCATTCGAAGCCGCAACACGGAAGCGGATGAAAAAACTTGCGATGGCGCTTGCTCGCGTTGGAGCGGAGGCCAATTTCTAATTAGCGAGAGCAAAATGGCCATCTTGAATTTCGGAAAGGGTAGGATCTCGTCGGAAGGGGCAAGGGTTCTGACGGGCAGATGGCTAAACGGAAAAATTAGCCTAAACCTTTAGATGGCTTCCACATGACGCAAGACACACACCGCCACACCGTGATGGCGGTCGAATATGATGGCTATTCGATGACCTGAGGGTATCATCTTCAATGCCAAGGAACGCAGCGAGTGTGTGTGCGGGTATTCGCAGCACATACACCGCGATCTTCAGTTGCCACGGTGACGCAATCGGAATGCTGCTGCAGACTGTACGAGACCTCGTCACTTGGGAGATTGCTTTCATGATAGGGCCGGCGTGTCCATGTCATGAGAAACAGAGCCAACAGTGGTTCCCTTCCCCTACGGCCGAGCCAAGACGAGACCTAGGCAATTAGCGCCATATGGCGGGCTCTTAGTGAACAACCCAGTTGGGCACTGGAGCAGCTGAAGTGGCCCAGATGCGCCCTCATGGTTCTTTAGGTGACGTGTCCACATCGCTCACAGGGTCAAATCAGAGAAGACGAGGACAGAGCAGAGGCTTGATACGCGCCAGCGCTGTCAGAAGCCTTATTAGCATCTTCTCCGTCCTTGTTTTCTGCGCATTTACCAGTTCCATGTCACAGCAACAAGCCCAGACCTTAGTGATTCCCTTCGCCATCGAATACATTCGCATTTGAGAAATAACAACCGTTCGTACTCGGTCGAAGGTCAATAAGTCACTATGCTGTCCTAGTGTTAGGATATCATTCCTTATTTGCGCTGCCAGGGACTACACGAAAGGACAAAATAAACCCACTATCATGGGCTGAGCCCTTCGTAATTGGTGGGAACGTTTAACTATTCACTGGTCATGCAAACCACATTGTGCGATGCCTGGTACAATTAGAAAAAAAAAGCATTCCACTGAATGGAAATTGTATTTCACTCTTTTGGTCCGCAATACAACGTCTGTTAACTGGTTCCTTACCCGACATGGCGCATGTATAAGGTCTGTTTCCGAAGAGGTTTCAAGCACTGCCATAGCCTTGTGCTAAAATACTCGACGAACAATCAGAGTACATTTGTTCTCTTCGGTTCGAACCCTTTATTTTGTCATTGTACCCGGTACCTGAAACAGATAATGGCGGCGGCAGCGGACAACTACGGCACCAAAATCGGCGGTTATGAGCTCATAACAACTTACGATGTAGAAGTTCGCTCTTTCGCAAGATCAGATTAACTTTTTTGGGGGGTTGCTGAACATAGGCCGATGTCTAGCTGGAAATGCCCAATATGGCATTTACAGTTTTCACGCGGGGGTGTTCCCGAAGCGTTTAACGGGCATTTTTGTTTTCATTTACTTTCACTGCTTTCGCAGGAGCAAGCTTGGTACACGGTCTCTCTGGGAAGCACATACACGAATCCGTCGATAATTACGGGCCTCTCCCTCGAAATGTCCGCACTTGAGTACGTCATGCAGAATACAAGAAAATTCCTCAACGAAAGCCTTTTCGAGCCCTGCGTATCCGTGAAGAGAGTACGACAACCGGTAGGTGTCTTTCAGGTTCATCTGTGTTCACTTATTGCAGTACGTGTAATTCTGAACTGAACCAAATAATGCTGAACGCCTTGCATGAGCACCTTACCCTAGAGGTTAACTAGCGCACTTTGACAAGGACGAAAGGGAAGAGGAAGAGAGGGCTTCGCTACACTGACAACTAATTTTATTTCAAAAACAATACTTTACATACACGTGCACATGCGCGCCGCCGACCAACACAGGTAAGAACTAATTCAAATGCAGTCGCATCAAAGAACATACATGGTACACACTCGCGTAATAGGACAAGGCTTGCCTTGAGTTATCGCTCGTGTGTGCCGTGTATATTCGTTGATGAGACTGCATTTGAATTGTTTGTTCCTGTCTGTGTGGGTCAAGGTAGCGCGGGTGATTCTGTGCCGGGGCATATTCTTTGATAGGAATGCATTCGGCATGTTTGTTCATACATGTGACCATCAGGGGTGCGCGGGTGCTGATATATATGAAGTATTAATTCAGAAATCTAATTAGTTGCTAGTGTAGCCAGTGTTGTATCTTGCCCCTTTTTGCTCGTCAAACTGCGCTATTTCACCTATACGTTATCATGATCAATCACAAACTAGCCCAGTATTCAACCTTATATGACCACGCTGATTAAATACCTCGCCGTTTTGGTATAATTGCGAAAAAACATGGCGTTTAGAATATAGCTGTGTTTGGGAATGCTGGTGGAAAACTTTCGGCGGTTGACATTATCTAATAAGTACTGTTCGCATAAAATGAAAGCTATTAAAATGTATGCACATTTATCATGTGCGAATCTACTCTTTGATGAGGAAGACATGCCCGCAAGTAATCTAGGTTAGCTTGAATGTCTCTACGGGCAAGGGATTGGAAGCAGCAGTTGAAGCTGAACTTGGGCAAAAAAAAACGAAACGAAAGAAAAAAATAAAGGCAGATCCACACTAGTGGCACAATGCCTGAAGGAAAGGCGGAGCTGGTTATCCTTCTTCTTTCTCTTCGGTTTTTTGTTTTCTCCTCTCTTTATTTCTATTTATTTCTATTTTTCTTCCTGTTTTATCAATTCTTTCTATTTCCATTTATTGCTTCCTTAGTCTTTTCAATTTTTATACGTGGTTTTGTCTGCGCTCGAAGAACAAGAGGAAAAAGACGTCACCTTGTCGTGAACGCGTGGTCAATATGCTACAGTTGGCTATGCCATATGGGGTTTCCACTGCGTTAATATCATCGTCAGGGTGCTCGAAAAGCAAGAGGAAGAAGACTTCTCTTTGGCGAGCGCGCGTGCTGAGATGGTTATAATTGCCTGCGTTACGCCAGGCTACCACGACAGCGTACAATCACAGCCTACAACAGCCCGGCCTCCTAAAGTGCTCCGCACTTAATACGAGGAGCAGGGCTACCAGCCTTTATAAGACTTCACGAAAGTCTGCCCTGCAGGAATACAGTTGTAGCGCCTACTTATTTCTGTGCTTCGACTAGAAGAAAAAAGAAAACAGTGCGCGCGAAGCATCACGTTCTCGCCGATCGCCGTGCTGCAAAGTCTGAGTGTAGAAAATATATATTTCCATGTAGTGTGAATGAGTGTGTTAGTCAATTACCTACAAGTGGTGACCCGGACGTGATTGGAACACGCAACCTGCCACGCGACCGCGCCGAGCACTTCGATTCCTCTGGAAAGTTCTTCATTAATAAAGGCCAGGTATGTCGCATACACAAGACGCCACCGCTTCCTCCGCTGCTTCGGATGTTACAACCGTCAAGCTTCGAATCTTTTCGCTGGCAGACCCTGGTTCACTCTTTGGTTCACCACCACTGAGTGCCCTTTCCGGCCAAACTGTATTCTCTCAGATCAGTCAAAGTACGACTGCGTTATCGGCGCTCTCACAAATTCGAACCCCTCCGTCGTGCGTGACATCATTCTGCAGCCACCGGCAGAAAATCCGAACGACGCGTTCAAGGCAGCATTTCTACGCCGCATCAAAGAATCTGACCAACATCGCGTGCATTTTCTGCTTACCTCGGAAGAACAAGCTGATCAAAAGCCAACGCAGTTGCTTCGTCGTATGCGACATAGTCTCGGCAGCGACTCAGCGTCGGCGGACACTGCTATTTTCATAGATCTGTTTCTTCAGCGACTTTCTCACCAGGTACGCATGATTCTAAGTATATCGTCCTCCGAACATCTTGAAGTTTTGGCTGAGAATGAAGACATAATTATGGAAGTCGGAGTCCGAGGCATTGCTCCTGTCCACCGTGTTTATGCTGTTGCCACTGACACATGATTCCTTCACGCCTGCCTCGAGCGCATCCTTGAGCCGAATGCAAGCCTTGCGCAACAGGCTGACAAGCTTGCCACGAACTGGCTCGATTTTGTCCACGAGCTCGTCGTTCACCACCTAAGCCACAATTTAATGGACGCAACCGCCGAGTTTCTGCTTCATCACCTCGGTCGACTTCAATCTGTTGGTACCAGGCTCGTTACGGGACTAATGCTAGACAGTGCTGTCCTCCTTCCGAGTTCACGGGGAAATACTGGGCCAAGCACTGAGCACGGCCAGTGTTGTCGGACCAGGAACCAGCCCTTTCTTCCACGTGACCGATCGCGTGACCAAGCTTCACTACCTCATTGACACCGGCGCCGAAATTCGCGTAATTCCGCCTACGTCGGCGGACCTTCACCGACGTGACCATTCTGAAGCTTCACTCACCTCCGCCAATGGCTCAACCAATAAAACCTACGGTCTACGATCGGTGACACTGGACATTGGACTGAGGCAGAAATTTTTCTGTTGTTTTCTTGTACCTAGCGGTCCTGTCATTGGAGCTGGCATTTTGCAGCATTTCAAACTACTCGTTCAGACCAGACATCGTCTTATCGACACAGAAAGCCACTCGAGTGCCCAAGACATCATATTAAGTATTCCACTAGTGGAGCTCCAGCACTCGCACAAAAGTATGCCGACTCCATGGTCTGGAGTTGTTGCGGAAGTTGCGGATCTTTTTCGTCCGCACTTCAATGACGCACCTGTCGCAGATGAAGTGACACATCATATCGTTCCGAAAAGTGAACCGGTCTATGCACGACCTCGTCGCCTACCACCGGACCGCCTCAGATTGCTAGCCAAGAATTTGAGCTCATGCTTGAACTTGGGTTAGTGGGACCTTCAGCGAGCCCATGGTCCTCAGCGCTGCATATGGTGTCGATGAAAAGTAGTGATTAGTAGTTTAGGAAAAATGATGATTATCGCGTTCTGAATAGAGCAGTCAGGCCCGTAGCCGAGCCTGACTGGCTGGTAATAGCTGGTTGGTAATAGTGCAGCCGTAGCAGATCGGTTCGCGCAGCGTGAACAGCGAAAATATGGCGACAAGTCTGTCCCCCACAACTCTAGATTGGGTGACGCTGCTTTGGCAAGAATTGACAACGTGCAAGTACGTGTTGTGGGGTAGGCTCGCGTAAGCGCTAACAAAGGTACCCGCTGCAGGGAGCAGACCTTCAACCTCAATACTGGATCGGGGATGTGTGACCCCCGTGGGTTTCACATGCTTGGCCACCCCCCGCATGATGACGATGACCTTTGCTTTATCCGCACCACAGGTACCTCACTAGTGTTTGAAGACGTTTTAATACCTGGCAGTGACGTTCCTATTATCTGCGATACTTTAAATGGCTCTTGTCGTCCATGCGTACCATCAGCTTTTCGCCGAGACGTGTTTGAGGCCCTGCACTCCCATCAAACCCGGGAAATAGGGCAACGCAACGTCTAGTAACCTCGAATTATGAATAGCCTTGTATAAAGTTGACGTTGGGAACTGGACGCGAGCTTGTTTCAGATGTCAGTGGGCCAACATTTCTAGGCACACAGCCCACCCAGTAGGGACTTGTCCACCACTTGATGCTCACTTCAGCCATATACGCATAGATATCGTCGGCCCTTTGCCTCCTGTTCAAGAGCCAATATATATTTGAACGTGCATGGACCGTTGTAGTCGTTGTCTCCAAGCTGTTGAACCTACGAACATTACTGCAGCAACAGTCGCTCCACCTATTGTCGAAGTCTGGGTCAGTAGGTATGGCGTGCCGTAAATTATAACCAGTTTGACTAGGCGGTTTTCCGCAAGATCTCCGAAGTACTGGACATCTCGCACATTAGCGAGTTTTAGTATAGCGGAAAACAGCAAACGCAAGGATTTAGCGTTAGCGTTGCGTGCTCCCAACCGCGCATGAGCAGAACGTAAACGTAACCCGAGCTCTTACGTACAAACGCTATTTCTGGAATATAGCGTTCAACGCTAACGCTCGCAGAGATCCCATACGTAGGGTAAGATGGCGGTGGCTGTTGAAGCGAGGGGCGTCCACCTCGAATATTTGTAGTCGTCGTGCTGCATTATTAAACTCATTCATTCCCAAATAATGTTCGTATTTGATTTAGATTTCAGTAATGAGGCTTCGCCAACCGTTTACCGCCGATAAAATAGCTCCGTCTTTTAGATGCAAAGTGGATTTGCGGTGCAGGAGGCTTAAGAAAATTTGTTTACAAGGTCCGCTAATCCTTTCTGTAGCCGCACAGAGATGGCGACAGAGATGGCGTTTTTTAGATGCAAAGTGGATTTGCGGTGCAGGAGGCTTAAGAAAATTTGTTGACAAGTTCCGCTCATCTTTTCTGTAGCCGCACAGAGATGGCGACAGGGATGGCAATCCCGAGGTGCGGCTCGAGCTCGCACCTCGGGATCCTGCCGACGAGCACGAGACGCAGCGGCCTTCCGCACCCGGCGCTCCTCTTCGTCCATGGTCCGGCAAGCGCTCTCCTCCACGTACGGCGACGATCAAGGAGAATGAGAGATAACGGGTGCAGCAGCCAATCTGAGAGCAGCGGCACCTATAACGCCGTCTAGCGTGCATTCACCCAACCGCCATACTGCACACATCTCTAGGGGACAGCGCCATCTAGTATATCGTCACCCAACTGCAGTTTTCATGCACCTCTGTGGGACAGCGCCATCTTTTGAATGATACGGGAGACGCGACGGCGGGGTTACGCCGGATGGAGCGATGACCGACCAGGTGTTGCTATAAGGAGCTTCGCCCCTGAAATACTACACCATCTCCCACTCAAGGGAACCATGAGGGTATGGGAAACAGCATTGGGTGCACACCAAGTTCCCGTTACGTTCACTCGGTGTTTCCATTAGTGTGTGAGGTTTGTATTTAGTGTGTGTTATCATTACGGTGTACTTGTGCGTTGCTTTCCGTTAGCGCCGAGTGAACGAGTGGCGCCGACGTTGACGCTACAACTCATCTGAACGGTGGCGAAGCGAGAATGATGGACGCCGACCGAGCGCACGCGCTATGTACACATGAAATGGGAGAGAGCGGAGAGAGGGGGTTACAGGCTGTAGTTGGCTGCGGCGCGGCTGCAATACGTGGAAGGAGAGGCTGCGCCACGGCTGTAGCGCGGGGGAGGAGATGAGAGAAGGCTACCGAACACCCGCGTAAAAAGGAGAGTGGGAGAGAGAGTAGGCGCATGCGCATCGGAGCGCGCACGCCACCACCGCCGCGAGACACAGCCCCCAGGAAAAGCTGCTTCGCATCTAAAACGCGCCTGTCGTTACAAACGCATGTGCGGCGTTTGCGGTGGTTCGCAAAGGAACGCATTAGTTTCGACGCCAGTCAGCCAACGCTAGGAAAGTGCAGCAAGCCCAGTGTGATTGCCGCAGCATCTCTCTGCAAACTCCACATCGTGCCTTCCGCAAGAGTGTTTGTGGGCAGTTATCGTCTTTCTGGCAAGTTCTTTTGTTCCACCTTGAGCATGAAAATTTCCACTCGAATGAAACAAGGGCTCGCACGCAGCACTCTCGTCCAGCTTGTTTATGTACAGTCGAATATTACGTCGAATATTATGATACAAATATTATGAAATTACGTCGCAGCTGATATCCGTATCCTGCCGCTCCCTCGCATTGCGGCACGAGTACCGTGCCTCGGCAAGAGCAAACGTGGTTGGGAGCCCGATCCTTGCCGTGGGCGCCAGTCAATCAAACTAATTGGCGCGCGAGCACAGCTTCAAGCTCTTTGATTCTGAGAAGGCCCTAGTTCAACTCATGACTGCGATAGTTAGCGTGATTGCCAAGCGTTTCATGCGATGGACGTTAATTAGTAGCTTGTTCAAGCTTTTCACATGGCTGAACGTCAACTCAGTCTGCTCCGGAGTGACGACCGCGTCAGCTCAGTATCAATTTTCTTGTTAATAAATAACTTGGTCTTAATAAGCAATCCCTAACTGACATTGTAATAAATGTACTTATCTGATTTACTATTTACTTTTCATGACCTTAATGTGCTAATGCCTAATCAGCAAGGTCTTAATTGGTCTGCCATCTTAATTAGGTCTAATTAGCTAGGTCTAGCGCCTAGCTAATTAGCTAATCAGCCAGTCGCACGTGTCTGGGGAGCAAGAAGAAGCTGAAGAAGAGGACGAAGAGAGGGCGCGACAGCCGAGCAACGCCTAGAAGATAGAGACCGATCATGGTGGTGGCGATGATGATGATAGATGCGGCCTCCGCGATTAGATCCGGCGGCGCGCTTTTGAAAGAAGTTCAGCCGGAGCTAACCTCGGAGGCTAAGGTATTAATTAATCTACATAATACTTAGTGCAGGCATTAAACGCATGAAAATAATTTTAAACAGCCCATACCTCTAAAAAATGGTACTAAAATTTCTGATACTTCTCAAGCATGGGTGCACTTCTGCACGCAATGGAACGACAAACAAGTTAGAGAAGATGCCGCTGGTTTGAACACGCCACCCACCTCTGTCGACCGTCCTTGACGTCACGCCGCGTTCCACCGTAACGAATGGAACGCGGCATGCGCTGAGGGCGGGATTTCCCCTTTTCTTATGATTAGTTCGTTTAAAAGGGGGTGTCGCTAGAGCTCGCAGAGATTCCGACTACCGCCAATATCGGGCCATCCTGTCTAGCACCCCTAATGTGCATCGACAGCAGCACACCATGGACGGAACGACTTCCTCCTGTGCTTCTCGGCGTGCAAATTGCAGAGAACAACGACATGCAGTGCTCTACGGCAGTACTTGTTTTTGACACAACACTCCACGTGGCCGGAGAGTTTCATTTTTTTGTAGAAACTCATCACCTGCAACGTTGACATCACCAGCTACGCGTGTAGGTTTGTTGTAATGATGGACTCCATTGTTCCTCCACTTGTTCGCGCGACTCATCGGAACACGTTTGTCAAGCCGCACCTTAGCGGTTTAAAATGCTATTAAGAGTTGAAGTTCAGCGATAGTGTCGTCCTTACTTTACGTGTTTCGTGTACGTGTCCCAACTCGGTGTGCGCTGCCATTTATCGTAAAACACCTTAGCGGCTTCTCAAACGTCTTCATATGCGGCGAAGCAATACGTGCTCCACTACAACGACCATACGATGGCCCCTTCTGGGTACGCCCCCGTAAAGCTAAGCACTTTAGAGTGATCATCAGAGCGCGTAGACGCCGCGCTCTGATGAACCGTTTACGAACCGTCTATGAACCGTTTCAAACCGGCTTATTTAGAAAATGAATCGAAAACCGCAAGAACAACCGCAAACACCTTCAAACCAGCGTATCACCGTCCCAGTCGGAGTTTCTCTAGAGGTACCTCTTTCATTTCTTCTTAGCGCCGTTTAGCAGCCTCACGGCTTCCCCAGTAGGGAGGGGGACGGCTGCAGCACCTGCCACTTTCTGTGCGTGGGTTTGAAGGGAAAAGAGGACGATGATGAGTGCGCTCGAAGTATCAAGTTTTCGCCTATCGCCTTGTTGCCAAGTCAGAGCCTGGAACATATATATTGCAATTTGGTGTGACTGAGTGTGTTACTCAATTACCTACACAATAAAAAATCACAGCATATCCACGGAGTGAATGATGATGAGTGGGCGAAGCTGCGGAGGTTCATCGGTAAACCGTGAATCTTCCATGAATTCTGCCCAGTACATCATCACCGACGTGAGATCGGGCGCGTTTATACTAAAGGTTCGATGAGAGTTATGACGACTTGCAGCTCACTTTAATTTTACATGTACGCTGTGAATTTTTCATTGTTTAATCACGCACAGGAGCAATCGCACACACGCACTACCTTGGAGGTCAAAATCCAGTGCCTATATATACGGGGTGGTCAGTGAACGGTTGCGCAGCGCGAGCGGTCGGTTTTTTCAATCAAGACGCTGCCGCGACACTGCCTCGCGACGCTGCCTGCGTCGGCGCCGCTGCGCCGCGAGGCAAGATAGGGGGGGGGGGACCGTAGGAGAGGAGGAAGCGTAGGAGAGGAGAGGGTGATACATATCACGTACTGCCGCAGCGCATTGTCTTTAGGGAGCCTTCATGTGTGCACGCCCCCTCCGTTTTTAAGACTGGTTATGGGAGAGGGGAAGGGAGAGGGGAAGTGGAGAGGGGAAGGGGAGAGGGGTAGAGGACATGGGGAATGGTGAGGGGGAGTGGAGAGGGGGTGTGTGGAGAGGGTATGCGCATGCGCAGTAAGGGTGGTCACGCCGCACACCACCACTACAGTGAACTAAAAGAACTCAGTGCAATGAGCGGAGGGGGCGCCGCCTTTCTGCGCGTGTCGCAGTGAAGGGAACCCGGAGTGGCGGTGCTGTCGTCGCCCACTCTTGAAGGCTACCGGTTTGGGCGCGCACGACCATTGCATTTCGTTCTGGCTTTTCATTATGTGTGGTTGTGTTTCCTGCTTGTACTTATGTGAACGTGGCCACTGGCGTCAATGAGCGCAAAGCAACGTCTGAATCATCGCTATGCTCCAGGGTGCAGCACAGGATACGTGCGAACTAACAGCGCGAAGAAGCTGTCGATATTCAAGGCGCCTGCAGACCCGGAACGGAGATCCACGGGGGAAAGAAACCTACATAGAGCGGACAAGCCGCTAACCGCAGACTGCGCTGTATGTGAGCTGCATTTTGAGCAGCGCTACATTGTCAGGGACTATGTACACCGTATAAATGGTGAGGAAGTTCGCATTCCACGTGGGACGCCTACGCTCACTCCGGACGCAGTCCCCACGATTTTGCCGAGTCTGCCAGCCTACCTGAGCAAGCAGCCCACTCCCAAGAGGAATGAACGAAAAAGGAAGCGCAATGACGAAGTCCCGCAACGAAAAAAGGCACGTGGGGAGGTTGCAGAGGTAACAGATGCTGACGAACCTGCGGATGGCAACGAAGTCTGTGCGGCAGCGACTGTCGCTGCGGTGATGGAACTCAAGGTGCCTGGGAAGCGCTGGACGCTACATGAACTTCACGACGCAGACGGAGTATGTTTTACTTCATGTTCCCTCGACTCGCTTTCAGGTGAGGTCACTGTGGAAAAAGCCGTGTTCTTCACTGCAAACAGTGTCGGTGCTTTGCACTCGAAGACGTTCGTGCTAGGTAAACAGGTGGCTTCGCGTCTGTGGCAACTATTCAAGATGCTATAACTACAGTGCAGGAAGCGCATGACATGCATATCTGCAAAGGCGCAGCATCACGAGAGGAAAGCGGTCTAACAACCAACCTAACAATGAGATTGCAAGGCCAAATTAGGTACCAGGCAAAAGCAGTTTATAGCATTAACTGCCAAGGCAAGGCACCGAACGAAGGAATGGCTTGTGTCGTTTGCAAGTATGTAAGAAAAGCCCTTGTTTGCAAGTATGTAAGAAAAGCCCTTGTGTTAGCTCACGGTGCCGTGGCAGTGTTTCGAAGAAGCTGCAAGCATGTACCCGAAAAAACCAACGGCTTTTATCGAAGGTAGACAAGCTCGCCTCAGACATCAGGAAAATCAAAAGCGAGTGCGCTGCAACAGCTGATGAAGTACTTGCTAAAAAGATAAGCTCGTTGTCTCCAAAGCAGCAGCTTGCTGTCAGGCAGTGCTTCGAGGCATTCAAAAGGAAGAGCTTGCGGGGCATGAAGTACGACAAAGAATGGATGCTTGAATGCATTTTGCTTAAAATGAGAAGCCCAATGCTCTACCAATATGTGCGAAGACAGAACATTTTGGCACTCCCAAGTGAAACGACCCTCCGGAAATACACTGCTCAGTACAGAAGTGGCTATGTGTTCAACGAAAAGATGCTGAGTGTGTTGAAAAAAAAGCTGCCCACCTGGATGTGTTCCACCGAGATGGTGGATTAATTATCGATGAGATGAAACTGGCTGAACACTTGTCTGTGACCACAGGTGCGATGATTGAAGGTTTTGTGGACCTCGGCCCGTATACGCCCGAAAAAGACAAAACATTGCTATGCAATCATGGCCTTGTCGTGATGTTTGTACCATTGGTTGGAAGCTGGAGTCAAGTTATTGGTGTTTTTGGGAGCAACGAAAACGTGAAAGGAGACCTGTTGGCCAAAATTATTCTGGAGTCCACAGTTTTGGCAGAAAGAGCCGGCCTCTTTGTGGACTACATAACATGTGATGCAGCAGTTTGGAATCGGAAAATGTGGCGCATCTTTAACATTAGAGCGCATCCTGTTGACAATAGTCGGTTCTTAATCTTTTTTTCTGATTTTCCTCATCTAGTCAAAAACGTTCGAAACAGACTCCTTGCCACAACTTTTGACACCCCGGATGAAGAAGTTTCGATGCAGTTTGCAAGAGAAGCTCTGAAACTGGACAGTAATGCTGTTACAATGAAAGCAATGCCTGGAATAACCAGCGTTCACATGAGCCCCAACAATTTCGAAAAAATGCGGGCAAGTTATGCATTTCAGTTGTTTGGCCATGGTCCTTTCCGAGCATTTTTTCTTTACCGTACTCAGTTGGAAAGGAGCTGTGGTAAAATTGATGCGACAGAGAAGTTCTTCATGAGAATGAAGTCACTTATTGCTGTGATGACAGCAAGATACACAGCCGAGGCTTTCAGACTCGACTCTGCAGGTGAGAAAAGCATTAAGGAAATGCTCAGTTTCCTGGACGCCTGGGAGCGTCATGCTCATAAGAAGAAGTTTCTCAGCGAGTCTAGTGCTGAGGGCTTAAGAGTCACTTTAACAAGTACTCTAGAGCTCCTTCGCTATTTGCGTGAGCAAGTTGGGTTTCGCTACTTGTTGACATCCAGGCTGAGCCAAGATAAAGTGGAAAACTTTTTCGGAATCGTGAGACTTTCATTCGGCTGCAACACACACCCGACGCCACAGCAGTTTCTGCTCATTGTTCACTGTCTCTCTTTCTATAATTTGGCACACAGTGTTGCAGGCGGGAATGCAGAAGGCGATGTCATCAGTTCTCTTCTCGACGTTGGGGACAGGGAAGAAACCCCAAAGCAACAGCTGATTGAAAAAATGAAGGTTTGCACGGAAAAGCAAGCGGGACTTTCAGATTCACGTGGCAGTGATTCTGTGGAACACGAGTACCACGTCCAGAGAAGCGACTCAAGGCTGACTTGTTACATTTCCGGATATGTGGCGAGAAAGTGTGTGCTGCCCACCAAGTGTTCTACATGTAATGACAGCCTCCTACTTCCAACAGAAGAAGGGCGCCGCTTGCATGCTGCAGCATTTGTACGCCACAATGATCAGGGCGGTTTGCTCTACCCCTCAGTCGAACTCTTTCGCTTTTCTCAAGGCTTGAAGATATTTTCACAAATTGTTTTAGTGCACGAAAAGTTCACCGGGAGAGCGTGATGGACATCCTGCACATGGTTCATTGTGCCACTCCTATGAAGCTGGGATGCAGCGCTCACGCAGAGAGTCAGCTTTTATGTTACCACACGACTTGATTTTTTTATCAAAGGCTTGAACAAAGCAAACGTGCTGTCCAAGAGAAAGGCAGCACAACACCTCAAGCTAAACAGACTAAATTAGCTGTACTTCTACACTGCTTGCTTCGTGCATTGAAGCTGCACGAATAATTTTTGTGCAAATGAAAAACGCGTGCAATAAAATCGTGTGGGACATTGAGAATGCTTTCGAGTTCGTATTTTTTTTGCTCATCGTGTCATTCAAAAATTGTCTGCTTTCGTGTCTGATTTTTGATAGTTGATATTGCATACAACGTGTTTTTCATGATCACGAGTATCACGCGGATATTTGGTTTCACGAATAACAATCGTTTCGCAAAATTTAGTACGCGCGAAATAGCCACATTGCCTGAATGGTCCATTACGGGCAAAAAAAGGTTACAGCGCATCGACTGGCCTTCGTCTGCTACCAGCTTTTCTTGCTGAGATGCCCGAAATCATGCAAACAGCTTAAACACACCAATGCGGTTATAAAGAACCCGGAAAATAATTGCAAACCCAGCCTGATTACGTTAAAACAGCGGCGGTGCATAACCGAATACGTGTTACGTTCTCGTGTACCACGTACACTGCAGAGGAGAGCCAGGGCGAACATTCAAGAGTGGTCGATGGCAGCGCCGCCGCTGCAGGTGCCCTCGCGTGCGTCAGGCAGCGAGGCGCGGTCGTGCCACTGGAAAGTATTCTAGTACACTGTACCACCACCACCACCGGACAGATACTGCCGTTTACTGCCGGCTGCCGGGAGATACGCCGGACAACGGAGACGTGACAATGTTAGACTAAGAGGAGCTACGCCCCTAAAACAGTAAGAATGTGTTGAAGGTGTTTATTGAGTGGTGGCGTAAGGGTCGACCAGTAGCTCAAGCAACGGCCCAGAATCATGGACTCCGAGCCCGAGAGGCATACACCAGCAAGGTACGGAAGAGACAGAACCACCAGACGCCGTTTGAGAAGATACCCCAATGTAGCGTTAATTTTGGCTACAGCAGGAACATTTGGAGTTTGTAAGTACATAAACCTACTCTGTCGGAGTAAACATTTGTCGCATAGAACAGCATGTTTCGCCACGTGCTTGCTCAAAATATGTACCACTACATTATAGTTGGAACAAGTGCTTCTCCTTGTAATATACTAGTGCACTCGTTATCGTCACCTTACGCGAGGACATTCGGTAGCCACATTGAACGTGTTCTTGACCGGCGTCACCTTTTCATGGATACCTTTCCACTGCAAAATTTAGTTCTAATAATTTTGTTATTTATTTAACTCGAAGTGCATGGATATGGCATTTTTAGCGCCTGATTATACCCCTTTATTCCAGATTTGTGAACGAGCGAATCCCTTTCGCATCACTTGGGATTATTACGGCTATCCGTTGTATACGTTCGCGAGTATATCAAATGCGTCGAAAGTCCTGACAATGGGCGAGCTGCGCCATACCTTGGCTATAAAGGTCAGTAAAAGCACGGGGTATCTCCCGCCTTTTTGTAGGGCCTTGCTATGCTGGCTTTGTTGAGCAGTGTACAGGAAAAAAAAATACAACGAAAGTTTTTCTAAACTTGGGCGGCACAGTGTTGTACGTTTCAAATCACGTCTCATCGACCTGCGCCGAGCTGCATGGTTAGCTGCGTGGTAGTGAAGCAATTATCCAGTGGGCAGTAAGAGCGAAAGTTGTGGCGCTACTTTTCAGCAGACAGGTGATGCCAGATCGCATAGGCTGAAGTGTACGACTATTACAACTATTTGAAATGGTCGGAAGAGTGGGCGGATCCTCTCGAAAGTGCATGCCTTGACTACGCTGTGTTCGGGATACACTTAACATGGAGACAAGTCATACCACGAACCTGTGGGCGGAGGAGATAGAGGTCGGCTTCATTAAACATATTTACCTCATTGTGTAACACATATGGCTACATGCCTTTGCGGGCTTTGCAACTCTGTTCTCCAATAAGTCATCTCCACTGACAGTTGCTACTGATGCCACACTTGACTGACTGTAGCGAGATAATAGCCTTGCAGTTTAGACGTACTCAACCTATTAGACAAAACAATACAATATATAGGTATGCACATGTCAGTCAATATACCCCTTGGAAACACTTCAATACTAGCAGCAGGTAAACGGTGTGTAGATTATTGTCGTCGAGAGAAGCTGTCCCCATACTATCGTGAGTAATGACCATAGGAGCGACGAAGCGTGACCAGAAGAATAGGTTATTGAGCGGCAAAGAGCCAGAGACCCAAATTGGATCCATCCTCGGATGGCGATGCGAAAAATAAAGCGGAAAAGGAAAGCTGTTTCATGAGTTGTTGTCCGTCGCATCATGTGTCTGTTTCTAACACCCACGGAACGTGTGACACAGATAACGGCTTCGTATTCTGGTGACAGTTATAGCGCTTTTGCAGGGCAAAACACTAGCGTTTTTAGAGCTTTAACTCAATACTTCCCGGTGCAAACCTAGAGAACACCTCCATAGGCTACTGTGGCCTTTAAGCTCAGTAAACTTTAAAGCCTGCGAAAATATACAGCGAAACATTAGTTCGCGAAAACGTAGAGCGGCTCAAGGTCAGTCTTCCATGGGGCCACCGCCAGAGGCGCTGCGAGCATGGAAGTTCTTGGATTAGGATGTAGTGTAACGAAGTGTGGATTCGTGGTATTCAGTGAACCGTGTGATCAGACGGGGTCAATAGAAGGCCAAGAAATACCGAGGGCGAGCGAATACAAGTACCTCGGAGTATGGGTAAATGACAGTGATAGATACATGGAGGTACAGGAAAAAGCCTCGGCAGCAAAAGGAAAGAGGAATGCTGCAATAATGAAGCACAGAGCGTTGTGGGGATACAATAGGTACGAGGTCTGTGGAAAGGTGTAATGCTTCCGGGGCTTACTTTTGGGAACTCAGTGGTGTGCATAAGGGCAGAGGTGGAATCGGGAATGGATATAAATCAAAGGACCGTGGGACGCCTCGCGTTGGGTGCTCACGGGAAGACGACAAATGAGGTTGTAAAGGGCGACATTGGTTGGCAAGGTTTAGAGGCGAGGGAAGCTCAGAGCAAAATATGGTTCGAGGAAAGGCTAAGGAATATGAAGGAGAGTAGATGGGCAGAGAAGGTGTTCCGTTATTTGTATAAGAAGAGAGTGAAAACACAGTGGAGAAAAAAATCTAGGAGGCTCAGTAGTAAATATACGGCTGGTAGTGTAAGCAATATGTCAACAAAGAGCGTTAAAGGAAAAGACAGAGAGGCGGAGAGGATTTACTGGACGGCAGCTATGGAGAAAAAACCGGCTTTGTGTAACTGCCAAAAGGGCAAAAATGACACAAGTAGGGATGCATTTTACGATAATTCAAGGGGAAGCGCTTTACTGTTTGAAGCGAGATCGGGTTGCCTTAGAACGCGTAGGTATAAAGCGAGGTTCTATAAGGAAAAAGAACAATGCAGTTGCTGCGGGCAAGATAAAGAAACGGCGAAGCATGTTCTGATTGAATGTGGAGATATCTACCCAGGTGCACGTTTGGGCACGAGCCTACATGAGGCCTTGGGTTTTAGGGACAACAATGGAAAGCTGAACAAACCCGCGATTGAAATAAGTAAGAGACGGTTAGAGTATTGGTGGCAGAAAATTAGCGAGAAATGACTAAAATAAATATTTAAAAAATGAGGACATTCTGCCGTAAAGGGCAGACAACTAGGCTAAGAATTGACGTTTTCTTCCTGCAGTAAAAGAATTAAGTGAAGTAGAGACATTAGGCTAACATTAAGAAAAAGAAAGGAAAAAAAAAGATTCATATATATGTATTTGTCGTGCGTAGTGGCACACTTGTCACCACCCCGTTATAAAAAGGACGCTCATAGCATCCATTCATCTATTCACCACGCGTTGGTGTGTCGGCAACGTCTGCGTAATCTTGTAGTGCCACACGATGACTCCCTTCTCGCGGCGTGTTGCCTAAGCGTGCACACTTAGCGCCGCCCTTGCAAAGTTGTCGCCGATGAGTTCGCGCCGACATTTCTCCACCGTATGGGAGCGTTAATCGCGTGATTCGTTCAACGGGCATCACGTGTCGTTGTAACGGGGTCCAATATAGCTGTCTGGCAACCGCTTTGCGAGAAGGTGACCAGAGGAACACGAGCGCACCAGGCGAACGTTTGCGACATCGTGTTAAGCTTCGTAGTGATGTCCGCCTCTGCGACGCAAACAACGCTGGGCGTTTTACGAGGCCTTTAGCTTAATACGGGCAAGCTTGCGCTCATGGTCTGCCAACGTGATGGCGTCACCCACGTACTCCAAGGTTGAGACGGCTGCCGGAGGAAGAGCTGTGTCAAGGGGCAGCGTCGGCTCCTGGGTATGGAGCAGATAATTTGGGTAAAATTCACCCATTGAGTGACCACACGAATGTACATTTTAATCAGCATCGCAATTAACTTTTGCCAGCCTTCATAACGTTATCCATCTCATTCCACTGTCATGCAAAAGAACGTATGTTGTCCAAACTGGCGATGTCCATGAGTCACAAGATTAAGGAGCATAAAAGTGGCGCCAGAGTAATCTCCGTTCTATTGGGTGCTGATTTGGCGTATCCATCCCCCCGTTTCAAATTATTTTTCTTTTGTATAAAACCCGTTGTAATATGACAAAAAATGCATGGATGCCTTTCAGATGATCGAGTAAACGGAGTTACCGCGTGTAGGTTTCATGCGTCGCTATCTGAGACATATATGCAGCTGAGTGGTCTATCGCTACAACTGGCGCAGTGGGAGTTTTGATCAAGGCTTGTGATTTGTATGCGTTTCTACTTTCGCGGCACTTTTTTCACCTCTTGCTTTTGCTTCCTTAGAGCACATTTATCGGCTCATACAAAAATCGAAACATGTAGCTGGAAGTAGTGCAATGTATGTGTGCCTGCATTGGATGTGTACCACCGCTGCCACTCTTTGCAGATTATATTACTTATTACAGCGGACTAATATAAACTATCACATTTCCTCATTGGCAGTTCCTCGATGCGAGACATTCTTACGGACGCTTGCGTGCACGTACGGCATGGCTTCTCTTCAATGTGCACAATGCGCGCCAAGCAATGCGATGTCCCGATCCTCCGTTCGAAGTCATCAGAGAGTTTTGCCACGCTCTGGAACGCTCTTCAGGTGGAAGGTGCCGAGACTGAGCTGCCTTTTCGCCAAATGAACATGCTGAGCTCACCATTCCTTCAATGTGTTCTGTGTCCTGTCTGTTTCCTGTCTCCAGTGAGCCTTACAAAGCTTTTCCTCTCCTTTTCGCGCTGTTATACAAAAAACAATAAAACTCTGAAGTCCTTCCCATATCGGACCAATGGGCACATGGGAAGCTTTGTGTGGGCGTGCCTACACTACTGCTTTTAGGCGAAAGCCTTAGATGCCTCACCAAACGCGAAGACTTACTGTACGCGTCGGCGGCGTCAACACGGTTGATGAAAAAACTTCTCATCATGTGATGACGTATTATGGTGACGTCAAGAATCGCCAAAATTTGTGCCATCATCATGACGTCATATATCCTGACGCGACGGTTGACATTTTAAATCTGCGTTGACCGTGAACAAAAAGTGAGGTAGATGCAAATAAATTATGAAAAAAATAATCACTCCCCATCCATTGAGGGATCGGTTTCATGAGAAGTAGTCAGGGAGTACCTATCTACGCTGCATTTTGTGGTTTCGAGTCAGGCGTTACGAGGTGGATCGACGTGTCTTTGTAAATGTAGTTGTGTGCATATCGCGTGCATACCAGATGCACCGACTACACTGGCGTTTAAAGGATAAGTTATGGTCTGAGGTAGCGTCAGCACTCAATTTAGAGCAGAGACGTCAGTTTTATTGAAATGATATGCGCGCGCTACGTTTGACGTGACTGTGTGGTAGAATACTTGACTGCCACGCAGAATACCTAGGTACGAATGCTGCAGGAACCGTGATTTTTATGCTTTTTATTAGTCGGGTCAACGCGGACGATGGCGCATTTTCTGAACGCTCACTCGTTTAAATCTCCAGTGTGTGTTCCCGTCGTTCCTGCTTAGATATAAACTGTGAATCACACTGCAACGCGCGTAGCGGTGTGTGGGGTAGAACCTACACAAGATGGGGCAACTAGGCTGCAAAGAATGGTGAGTTGTGCACCCTGCCATGGCCATGAATAATAACAATAATAATATCAGGGGTCTAACGTCCCAAAACCACGATATGAATATCAGAGACGCCATAGTGGAGGGCTCTAGAAATTTCCACCACCTGGGGTTCTTTAACGTGCACCTAAATCTAAGTACACGGGCCTCAAACATTTTCGCCGCCATCGTAAATGCAACCGCCGCGGCCGGGATTCGATCCCGCAACATTCGGGTCAGCCGTCGAGCGCCATAACCACTAGACCACCGTGGTGTCTCATGAATAAGGAGCTCACGCGTTTTGCCTAATATCAGCTTTAGACGTTTGTGCTCGCCGCGCGTGCTTTGCGTGACATCTGTGTTGCGTAGACCTGAAGCTCGCGGGATCCAAACCCGGCTGCGGTGGCCGCAATTCCGTGAAGTCATAATGCTATGGAGGCCAGTCTGCTTAGTTTAGTTGCACCTCAGTGAACCAAAGGTAATCGTAATTTCCAGAGCCCGCCTCTACTGCGTCTTTCGTGATCATGTCGTCGTTTTTGGACGTAATACCGCGACAATTATCGACCGCTTCCGCTGCTCTAAGCTTCACTTCCGCATCAGTAATGCATTTACAGGTTAAAATGGGGTTTTTGTTTATTTGGCGGCGCTAAACTACATTCTACCCATTAAAAGAACTTTAACAGGGTAGGCGACAAAGGCTGAGGGCTCTGATCATAAAATTTACCTAGGAAAGCACAAAAAATAAACCTTGACCCTGTCTTGCTTCATGTGTAAAATACCGCAGAGTTGCAGATAACTGGTGCTATAGAAGACCTTGCATTGTGAGGTGACTTTGTTAAAGCAACGGAGTTATGAGACGCAACTTGCAGAATTTAGTTGCCCTCTTTTTTTTTTCAACTAACGTTCGGTGATTGCTTAAGAGAGCGCCTGAATATCGATACGTTCTTGAACATAAGCTGCTTCATACGCTAACGGTGGGTGGTACAAAAAGGGATTGCAGTAGTAGAATGCGAAATCGCATGTTCAAATAAACCTACAAATAGTAATGGCTACATTTGCCTGCAAATCGTATGTCTCTTATTTGCCTTCGGCTACGCTGCCTCGTCTGAACTGGCAACACTGAATGGACGTCTCCGTTAGTAGGACATATCGAGAATAGATCCTCGGAAGTGGCTGTATCTTTCTCCCCTGGAGAAGTCTCACGAGTATTCCATGACCTCAATGCTGCGGCGTCCTCAAGCACTAAAGGGCGACTAGCCACCTCTCTGGATTTGTATTCTTGCAGTCTTGGAACTAGTACACCGTGCATACATAAATAAAATAGATCACTAATATGGTATATCGATGCGTTAGTACACTTTTTTTCTTTTATTGTTACTCAAGTAAATCGACAAAGAAATGCAGAAGTACAGATGATGATAAACATCGAATAACAGATAGCTCAGCTAGTTTGTAGGTATTCATGTTAGCATGACAGGACGTGCAAACCCGGATACAAGAGAGAAGTGAGGAGAGTGAACAGTTGTCTCTCATGTAGAATACCACGCGCACCTGATTGATAGGCATCACCTCTTGATTGGGAATGCGCATAAACGTATTCGTGTCTACCTCGTTTTCCTCCGCTGTATGGTCTTTCAGTTAGCGTCGTTCGTGGTTCCTGGACTCCATGAACTCTTGAGTCCGCATTTGTACGCCGTCCTAAAGCGCCCCTAAACAGCCTCTGAAAAAACAAAAAAAGAAGAACATGATGATGATGATGATGATGATGCAAACTTTATTGGGGTCCAGAGAAGACGCAGGGGAGACCCCGTCCATCCTAGGACCTCCATCCTCCATCCTAGGAATCGGTATAACGCGATAGTAAAACGTGTCCTTACAGAAGTAGTTGAATCTTTACTGTACATTAGGAGAAGAGGGCTTGCAGAATGTGTGTTGGTGTTTGGCAGCTACGGCACCGTTTAACGTTGATGCACCCACGTTGACGCTTTGTGGGACATCTCCAACCTGAGGACTAACGTCCGTGAGGAATTATTCAACAAACCATTGTGGTGGCTGCATTAGTTAACGGTGAAAGCGTAATCAGAGAAAGCGGTGTTACAGCCAGAAGGGCGTCGCTAATTGGACGCAGTACTTGGGCTAAGTTGTGATCACAGCGCAAAGTAACACACGAGACAGAGAGCAACGAAGACGAGCGCTGACTTCCAAGTAAAATTTTATTGCGAACAACAAGCAATTTATGAAAAAACGACATGCGATAAAAACCGCATATGATAAATGATCGACACCCCCTCCGAAACACGAAGCCAACATGATCAAGCACTCTAAAGCACCAAAACGGGAACAGCCTGTCAAAAAGAAACCTAGCGCATGTGTGGGTGCAGGAAAGCAAGTTCTTTATCAGTCAAATCTATCGAAGGCTTACTAACAGAGCCACCTTCAGCGATTGCTGCGGCCTCTATGATGAGTCTTGTATTCTCGTCGGACAGGCTGTTCCCGTTTTGGTGCTTTGGAGTGCTTGATCATGTTGGCTTCGTGTTTCGGAGGGGGTGTCGATCCTTTATCATATGCGGTTTTTATCGCATGTCGTTTTTTCATAAATTGCTTGTTGTTCGCAATAAAATTTTAGTTGGAAGTCAGCGCTCGTCTTCGTTGCTCTCTGTCTCGTGTCTTACTTTGCGCTGTGATCACAATTAAAAAAATGGAATACCAACTAGCCCGTACCCAGACCTTGCTTGGGCTAAGGTTGCCATCGCTGTTGAACACCACTACCGGGCTAGAGAGAAAAACAAAGCGCGTCGTGTCTCCCCTCTTGCCCGGCCGCGATTTTTCTCGGAGTGAGCGTAAGCGGGGAACGCGGTCTCACAGCTACGTTAGGCAGGAGGCGCTGGGTAGGCCAAGGCAGGCGCACGGGCCAGAGCTATTTTAATATGGATGGATGCTATGAGCGAGGTCGAGGCTTTGGGCTAAGGTCGCCACCTCGCGGTGTGTTAAGGCGTTTACATAGTTGCACTTCTCGTATTGGAAACGCGCTGAATAGGACGGACGCCTAGCAACGACGCGTTGCTGGAGTTATTAGCGGACGCCACAGTCATGACGCATTGCTTCACTTTCCCGGTCTCAGACGCCGAATCCGCCGATCAAGAGCACTGCGAGAGGAAAGTGTGAGCTATAAAAGGCGTGATTTTTAAGCCGCCGGGGTGTGTGGCCGTGGCGCAGTGGTATTTGTGCCAAGCATTTGTTGTCACGGACGTCGAGGTCGTGGGTTCGACTCCTGGTGACAGAACCTTTTTTTTTACATCTGATCGTGTGCATTTTTAACGTCATTTCCGTGACAAAAAATTCACGTCATTTCCGTCACTGAAATCTTGGTGCACTCAGCATAAAACACTCGTTTGAAAACGAGTCGGTTATTCCGTCTTGGCGTTTGTCGTCTTTTTAGTGCAATTAGTGACGCCAGAACGGTGATTCACGTGGCGTCCATAAGGTACATGCTGTCGATTGGCCCATGTCCAAGAAATATACTTTGTGAACGGTTTCTCAACCTGCTTTTTCATGCATTCGCCCACCCGGTCTTCCTTTTTGCGCATGAATAGGGTGCACAATCAACTGATTTCACTCCATTTTGTGGGTTTCCGACTGCGCAAGAAATAAGTGGCCAGGAAATATCGCCTGTAAGAAGGGTAGTGAAGGCGAGAACGGAGCCAATAGAAATAGGAGCAGGATTATTTGATTCTTCCAAAAAACGAAATCTTTACAGAGGAGACGATGGAGCTCTCCAGACAAAAGGCGAGCCCTCTTCCGTGGTTTTCGCAGGTTTTTATATGACGATAGCAGTTGTAATGTCATGGTGTCGTGACGGTGATGAATGAAGCAGTCAACCTGTCCTACATGGAACTTTATTTGGCCGAACTTGTGGAGGGAAACGTAAAGTCAAATTACAAGCAATACACTGTGTCCACTGATAGCGGTGAACAGAGCGTCGGGCGTCGTTAATCGCACCGTCGCTTTGACGCGCACACTTTTATACATCACGCATCAAACTTTCCAGCCTTATAACTGGTGGTCGCTCAAGCTCTGGAATAAAGTTGACTATTCGTGTCAAGTGCGCAATTTTAACAAAATGATTTACTGCAATTGAAATGTTTCCAGACATTGTGGCGCGGCTAGCGCAAACGAATAGTAACAGGTGTAAAGGGCGGTGTCATAAAACATAGAGAGGAGGGCGTGTGGCATTGTCCCCCTCTGAAAAGGCATCGTCTCGTTGCTTAAACTGAATATGGAGATGTAGAAATAGGGTTCAATAGTTAAGCAAGAAGTACAGTCCCCACAAAGAAGGCTTAGGGCGCACGACATGGAAAACTTCAGATTATGCGCGGCGCCGTTGAGAGTTCGTAATGCCGTCCGCGATAACCTCGTAATCTAGGGCGCCGAGACGTCAAAACACCTTGTATGACTCGAAGTATCGCCGAAGAAGCTTTAGGAGCTGGCTCGCCAGGTTCTTAAGCTGGAGCGAAGTCCCGCGCCGTACGCATAACCTTAGTTCCAGAGGCGAGAGCTACAGGCGCAGCTCGCGCGAAGGAGTTTTCTTCCTCTTGTTCTTCGAGCACCTTGATGATGATATTTGATGATGTTATTCGAGCGCCTTGGTGATGACGCTTGGCCGCTGGCCAGCATGATGAGACGACCTCCACAATCTCCGCACCACAGGAACTTCAGTCGTGCTCAAAGTAGTTTTAATGTCTTGCAGTGACGTTGCTATTATCTGTGATAGTTCAAATGGCAGTTCGCGTCCAAACGTACCGAGTCGTTTTCGAGGCATTCGCCGAGACGTTTTTGAGACCCTACACTCCCCATCACACCTCGGAAATAGAGCGAGGCAGCGTCTAGTAATCTCTAAATATGTGTGGTCTCGTATAAAAGCTGACGTTCCGAAGTGGACGCGCACATATTTCAATTGTCAGCAGACCAAAATTTCTTGGCGCGCAGCCCGCCCAATAGGAAGTATTGCACCACCTGATGCTCACTTCAGCAATATTCGCACAGATTCTGTCGATTTTTTCCCTCATGTTCAAGAGAAATAACACATTTTAACGTGCATTGACCGTTTTACTCTTTCATCCGAAGCTATTCCACTTATGACCATTGCTGCAGAAACATTCGCTGTGGTTGTTGTCGACGTTTTGGTCAGTAGATACGGCGTGCCGTCTACTATAACCACGAACAATGGTCGTCAGTTTCAGTCGACGCTTTTCCTAAACACCTCGAAAGCACAGGCCATCTCGCATATTCAGGTAACAGCTTACCGTCGAGCCGTCAAACGGAATGGTATAATGTCTTCACAGGCAGTTAAAGGCTGCCCTAATGTGATCCGACAACAGCATACCATGGACCGCACCGCTTCCTCTTGTCCTCTTCGGCCGCGGAACTGCGTTGAAGAGCGACATGCAGTGCTGCACGGCAGAACATGTTTTGACACAAAACTCCATCACATGGCATGGGAGTGCCAGTGCAACACATCCAAAACAGATTTCTTTAAGGATTTCAGTAGAGATGGATGGGAGGCGGCACTGTCCAGCCCGGACCGGGGGGTCCAAGAGGCCCTGGTGGCCCGCGCAAGGACCGGGGCGCAAGCCAATGGGATCCCGGACTAGGGACTCCACCCATTCAGCAATATGTATAATAAAGTTTTTCATCATCATCATCCACGTGCGCGGAGAGTTTTTTTGTACAAACTAATCTATTGCACCTTTTCCCAGCACCAACTACTCAAGTAGGCTACGTGCAATGATGGACTCCATTGTTCGTCCAATTGTTCGCCCTACTCGTCAGAACACGTCTGTCAACCCGCACCTTGCGACTGCACACACGTCTTCATACGCAACGACGCAGTACGTGCTCCACTACAACGACCATATGATGGCCCCTTCAGGGTACTCCACCGTTCACCCAAGCACTTTACAATGATGATCACGGGAGCGAAGTCACCATGTGTATCGACCGTCTCAAACCGCCTCGTTTACAAAATGAATCAACAAGCACAAGCGCAACCCCAAATACCTTATAACCTACGTATCGCCGTCCCAGAGTGCGTTTCGCTATAGATGCAACCTTCATTTATTCTTATCAGCGCTCAGCAGCCTCATGGTTTCACCGTGAGGCTGGTGTGCCCCGTTTTCGCCGATCGCCATGTTCTTAGTCCGAGTGTAAAAAATATATGTTGCTATGCAGGGTGACTATGTTACTCAATTACCTGCACAATACAACCAGTGCATAGGTGTTTATTGAACGATCGCGTAAGTGTCAACCAGTAGCTCAAGCAGCGGCTAAAATTCACGGTCTCCGAGCACGAGCAGCGTCCACGAGCTATGTATGGTAGAGGAAGAACCACCAGATAACCTTTGAGATGTCCCACTGTTCGCTGAGCAGGAACATTGGCAGTTTATAAAACAATAAGCTGTTCTTTCGGGCTGATTATTTGTCACATAGAGCACCATGTTTCACCACGTGGCTGCTCAAAATATGTAACAGTATGCTAAAGTTCAAAAAAGGGCTTTTCCGTTTAATATACCGGTCGACTTCTTATTGCCACGTTATGAGACGACTTTCTGTAGCCACCTCCAACGCGTCCTTGACCGGCGTTTCCTTTTCATTGAGACTGCAAGATTTACTTCTGGTTAATTTTATTATTTCTTTAACTCGAAGTGTATGAATGTGGCGTTTTACAGCGATGTTGTGTCGGCGAGCGGTGACCGACAGCGAGGGCCCGACGACTGGACACGAGACGCGCCGCGCGCCGGCACGGCCCGCGACCCGATTGGGAGAAGTGAGAGTCCGGAGCCCGCGGAAGCCCAACAAAGACTGAGCCGGCCAGCGGCCGTTTATTCGAAAACATGACACAACGGACACGCGTGCACCCGTGATTGGCCATATGCCATCACGTGTGCCGATACAAGACGGCCTCTACCGACAACACAGCACAATAAGGCGCCCTCTAAGTGCGCGCGCCATTCGCAGATGGCGCCACTACACTACATCATGCTGCCCGTCGATGAAGCTAGCAATATCACAGGGTAACACTAAAGCCACTCCCCGGATCCACACTATGGGTAACACTGAAGCTATTCCCAGGATCCACACTAAGGGTAACACTGAAGCAAGTCCCAGGATCCACCTAGTAATGCACACACCACACGAGCGGCGGGGATGAGGTCCGTTGCGCACACCCATAAGTGGCACTAACACAACGCACAACAAGTGACTCGAAAAGACAACAGAGCAAGACCGCTGCAACACTTTCACTTAAGATTGCAAGGAGCCAATGATTCCGGTGCGCTGTTTGAAAAGCCACAAGTCAACTACAGCTTTGGACAGGCTGTGCTGTTTGCTGAAATGACGCTGGAGGTCTTCTTCAGTCATCAAGGACACAGATGCTCCGGCATCCACCAGTAGTTGCAGGGTAACACTATCGACCACAGCGTGGACGACTAAGTCTTTTCTGGACGAGGTGCTAACTCAGCACGTATGACGAAGGACGATCCGAAGATAACACTGACGAGGTTGAAGCTACGTTCAACTGTGTGGAAGCCTGCTGTTCTGGTACGACGTCGACAGCTCCCCTCGAAGAGACGCGCTGTACAGGAGCAGTCTTGCGGCACATCGACGCGAAATGTCCTCAAGCGTTGTACGTATTGCAACGTCGATTTCGGCTGGACAATTTCGAAAACTTGACTGGTGCCATCTGCTCCCGCAGCAGTCGCCATCTTGGCTTGCCGGAACTTTAGTGACGTTGTGGCTCTGGAAGCGTTGACGTGACGTCACGGCCTCCCCGACTGCTCTGGCCATGTTTTTTCCTTGCGCCGCCATATTGGGCGCCTCGCCCTACGGCTTGGACATTTTCAGTGTGAGTGGGAGCAAACGCATGGTTTGCCAACGACAACGCCTCGAGTGTCCGAACGATTTCTTCCGCTTTTTCCAAGGTTAGCTCTTCACCGTATGCCAGCAGCTTCTCCCTTACCCGCGCGTCGGACGAGCCATGGATGATTTGGTCGCGGACGCGTTCCGCGTACGTCAGGCCGAACTTGCATCGTACGGCTTTCTCCTTCAGCACGGCCACATAGTCCAGGAAACTCTCCAGGGAGTTGACGCCGACTTGTGAACTCGTGGTGTTCGACGAGAGGATTCGTGGACGCGGCGAAAAGCCGGTCTGTCGAACTTCGACACGGCGGGAGCCGAAGAATCTGCATCAGACGCCGGCACGGACGCCGCGTTGCTTGGAGTCGTCAGAGCTTCGTCCTGTTCAGTTGCCACAAAATATTTCCGCTGTCCTTCCCGTCCCAGCAGGCTGACGAGCGCCGACGCTCGACGCGCGTCGTTCCAGTCGCTGCCGCCGGCCGCCTCGAGGTGGGCGGGTTCTCTCTGCCGCGGTGGAAACCGAAGCGAGAAACATCCTCGTCGCCATGGTGTTGTGTCGGCGAGCGGTGACCGACGACTGGCACGGGACGCGCTGCGCGCCGGCACGGCCCGCCACACGAGTGGGAGAAGTGAGAGTCCGGAGCCCGCGGAAGCCCAACAACGGCTGAGCCGGCCAGCGGCCGTTTATTCGAAAACATGACACAACGGACACGCGTGCACCCGTGATTGGCCATATGCCATCACGTGTGCCGATACAAGACGGCCTCTGCCGACAACACAGCACAATAGGGCGCACTCTAAGTGCGCGCGCCATTCGCAGATGGCGCCACTTCTCTACAAGCGAAAGCTGTTATGAGATCATTTCACCGACCGTTTTTGGCGTCGTAGTTGTCCGCCGCCGCCGGTGTCCGTAACCAGTATCGCTCGAAATAAAAAAAAACGAAATAAGAATAAAATTCCAGGATGGAACGAGGTTCGAACCTGGGCCCTCTGCGTGGGAGCTCAGTATTCAACCTCTGAGCCATGCCCGTTTTTTTTTTCTTTATATCTGAGCCATGCCGGTGCTTGAAACTGCTTTGCAAAAAGGTCCTATACAGGCTTCATGTCGGGAAGGAATCACATTAGCATATGGAATATAGCGTGGTAGAAGAGTAAAATAAGCACCAAGCGTCGCACAACGCGAATTCTGTAACCAGGCGTCACACAATGCGAATTGCGCAACGAGTAGGTTGTTGAATGCTTACAACCCATTACAAAGGGACCTGCCATACTTCTTCGTCGTCATCAGGCACAGCATCAACAAAGTGCGCATAATGCCTTACATGCGTTTAGCAGGTACCACGGCTCCTCGTAGAATGACGAAAAATGGCACAGTGCCTGATGCCCTACTTCTCAAAAATACAATGATTTATAGCGTAGTGGGTTCCTCGCAAGTGCACTTGTATTGGTTGCCAAGGAAGCCCATAAGCGCATGATCCATATCCTCGGGGTCTCAGTAAAGTTCTTCGCCCACCCCCCGTCCCTCTCCCACTTCAACGTATGTTATACAGCATGACGGGAGAGGGAAATAGCGACCGGGCGTCACCCAATGCAAAAATATAACTGGTGACCGTTTAAAACTTCCAACCCATTACAAAGGGCTGAGCCATATTTCTTCATCGTCATCAGTCGTCGCGTCAACAATGTGCAAATAATGCCTTACAGAGGTGTAAGTGTACTTGTATTGTAGCCCCAAGAGAGCTTACAACGGGCTCTAGAAACGCCGCTCTTCCAGCTTTCGCTGTGACTGTGCTGCGGTTTCAGCGCAGGCCTGGCGTTTTTAACGCTTCTTTATGTCCTTTTCTTTCAGATTTGTGAAAGAACGAATATCTCTAACAGGACTTATGAATACGTTGGTTATCCGATGATGAAGTACGGTATTATATCTAATGCATCGAAAGTCCTTACAATGGGCGAGCTTGCAATTCCTTGGCACTAAAGGTTAGAAGGTGGACTGGATCCCTCCCGCCTTTTGTAGACGCGTGCTGTGTTGCATTTGTTGGGCAGTGTATACAAAAAAAAAATACTACACAAGGTTTTCCCAAATACTGCAGCACAGTGATGTGCGTTTCGAACCAAATCTCATCGACCTGCCCCTAGCTGCATGGTTTTCAGCAGTCAGGCTATGCCTTATCGCATAGGTGAACGTCCAGTGGCGATATGAGTTTTTTGAAACGATCGGAAGCGTGGGCGAATCCTCTCGGACGTGCAATACACGACTACGCTGTATTCGGAATACATTTTACACGGACACAAGTCAAACCACTAAGTCACAACCACAATTAAAATCACGAATCACGAGTCAAACCACGCACCTCTGGGAGGCAGAGATAGAGAGCTTGCCTTCACTGAACTTATTGAGCTCCTTTTGTAGCACTTATTGCTACATGCCTTTCCAGGCTTTGCAACTGTGATCACCAATAACAAATCTCCAGTGACTAATATCCAATGACAGTTCCTTTCGATGCCACAAATCATTAACCGTACCGAGACAATAGGCTCGCAGTTCGGATGTATTCAACTTATTAGACAAAGCAATACCACATATAGGTATGCACATGTCAAAATATCCTTTGGAAAACCTTCAATACTAGCAGCAGGTGGTGTGTAGTGGTGTGTAGTTTATTTTCATCGATAGAAGACGCACCTGTATCATCGTGAGCAATGACCATGCGAGCAATGAATCGTGATCAAGGTAATATGTCAATGAGCGGCAAAGAGCATGAGACCCAAATTCGATCGATGCACGGATGACCCTGCCAAATATAAAGTGGAAAGAGGAAGCTGTTTAATGAATTGTTGTCCTTCCAACAATGTGTCTGTCGCTATGACACGAGGAATGAGACACAGATAACGACTTCATATTGAGGTGACTGTTATAGCGTTTTCGCGGCAAAAAACACTAGCGCTTTGAGAGCTATAACTCTGTACTTCCCGGTGCAATCCAAGAAAACACCTCCATAGATTACTGTGACCTTTAATCTCAGTAAACTTTAACGCCGGCGAAAATCTACAGGGAAACATTAGTTCGCGAAAACGTACAGCGGCTCAGGGTCAGCCTTTCATCGGGCCACCGCCAGAGGCGCTGCGAGCATCGAAGTTCACCGCGCGTTCGTGTGTCGACAGCGCGTGCGTTGTCTTGTAGCGCCACACGTTGGCTCCCTTGTCTCGGCGTGTAGTCGAAGCGTGCAGACTTCGCGTCGTCCTTCCATAAACCGAGACCGCGAGATGGCGCAAAGTTGTAGCCGATGAGTTCGCGTCGACATTTCTCCGCCGTATGTAGGCGTTTATCCCGTGCGTCGTTCTACGAGCACCGTTTGTCGTTGTAAGGCGATCCAAAAAGGCTGTGTGACAACCGCTTTGCGAGAAGCTGACCACAGAAGCGCGAGCGCACCAGGCAAACGCTTGCGTCATTGTAGTGGGCATCGTAATGATGTCCACCTATGCGACGCAGACAATGCTGGGCGTTTCACGAGGCATTCAGCTTAGTACGGGCAAGCTAGCGCTCATGGTCTGCCAGTGCGATGGCGTCACCCACGTACTCGAATGTTGAGACGGCTTCCAGAGTAAGCGCAGTGTCAAGGGGCAGGGTCGGCACGTGGCCATGGAGTACATTAATTGGAGAAAATTCTGCCATTGGGTGACCTAAGGAATGCACGTTCTAATCAGCGCCGTAAACAATTTTTACCACGTTTCTTAATGGTACCAATGCCATTTCGCTCTCATGCAATATAATGTATCTCGTTCAAACTGGTGACGAACATGAATCGCAAGTTTGACGATAATAAATGTAAAGGCCAATGTTACCTCCCATGAATTGGTAGTTCGCTGTCGAGTGTGCGTGTGCAACCCCATGTTTGAAAATATTTTTCTGCATAAAACCCGTTGTTGGATGAGAAAAGAATACATAGATGCCTTTCAAATGGTCGAGTAAAAAAAATCAGTGCGCGCACGTCTCATGCGTCGCTATCTGAGAAATAGATGCAGCTGCGCGGTCTATCGCTGCAACTGATGCAGTGGGTGTTTTGATCAAGCCTCGTGACTCGCGTGCGCTTCTACTTATGCAGCACATAGCGTCCATTTTTGCATCTCTTCCTTGCGCCTCATTAGAGCAGATTTATCTGTCCATACGAAAATCAAAACGCGTAGTTGAAAGTAGTTCATTGCATGTGTGCCTGTGTGTTTCACCATTCGCTGCTGCCTCGCATTACAGCTTCTATTACTTAATGTAGTGGACTAATATAAACTATCACATTTCATCACTCGCAGTGCGTCTACGCGGCCCACAGCTACAGAAGCTTGCGTGCACGTACGGCGTCGCTCTTCTTCAACGTGCACAATTCGGTCAACGGCAACCAATGTGAAGATAATCCGTTCGACGTCATCAGACAGCTTTGTCACTTTGTGAAAAGATAATAAGAAAGGTGCCGAGACTGAGCTGGCTTTTTGTCATTTAAACATGTCGAACTCCTGATTGAATGTGTTTTGAAAAAAAAAAAAAAAAACTCGGGAGCCCTTCTCCTATTAGGAAAGTGGACGCAAGCGGCGCTTGACGTGAGCGTATTGCCCTAGTGTTTTAAGGCGAAAGCCTTAGATGCCTCACCAATTTCGAAAATTTCCGTCGGCGTAAGCATCCGGCGTCAACACGACTGATGCGAAAAATCACCTCGCGTAATGACGTCAACATATGATGTCATCATGACGTCACAGATCGCCAATATTTGCGGTGTCACCGCGATGTCATTCTGACGTCGATATGAAGGAACTTAACGTGACATCACACGATGAAGTGATCACATGACGTCTTCGCTTGGTAAACCGTGGGACGATGACGGAACAGGTACTGCATAACCAGCTGAGGTGCAAAAAGCTTGGAGTGCCTTCGATCCTTGAGACAGTCAGAAAATAATGTTCTGTGGAGAAATATCTCGGAGAGCGTGGGGGATGTTCAATACATCGACTGGGAAGAAAAAAGAGGAATAAGATGGCTTTGGCCTTGCAGTCATCTTAGCTGAATGAGTAATAGACACTGAGTTCTTTCTTTCCGTCTTTCTTTCCTTCGTTCTTTGGCATTGCGGAATGCTTCCTGCTAACGTAAGCGTTTAGGTTATTCCTAGATCTCGACCGTCTCCAGAACGCTGTTTTCGGGCTCAATCCGCATGGCATCTTTAATGCTCTTACCAGCGTTTGTCAGCATTTAAAACGGCCCAACGAAAGCCCGATCAGGCAATCATGGACACATGGGTTAGGAATTCAATTTTCTCCAAGTCGGAATTTTTGTTAAATGTGCAATGCCTCCATGGATGCATGGTCTGCATGGATGCAAACGAGATCCTATAAGGGGCGAAGCAACTTAGAGTCTCAGCTTAGAATCTTGTCGGCGTGTCATGCCGTCGTCACGGTCCATCATAAACGGGCATGCTCCGTAAATATTGGGTAAATTCCACTACTTGCCACCGGTCCATACTATGCATATTATGTGTTAAATATTCGTCGTTACTGCCTAAAACATAATGTTTGGCTTAGCAGCGGTGTCAGACTCCCGGACGAAAATTACCAAGGCGCTCTAGTTCCTGATTTAAACCAGAGACACAATTGTGCATCTCTACGGTAAAGTCATGTATTTGAAACAGCACTTCTTGGAGCATATCTGCATATGCGCCACAAAAAAATTTAGATTTCGTACATAACGCCCGCAGAACATGTGACGTAGGAACTCGCAGCGAAGATAGAAACCCCCCTTAATATCTGTTTGCACTAGTACTTCTTTATTCGAAGTCGTGCACTGCAAAGATAAAAACAAAAAATAAACGCGTGTGCCACAAAAAAATTGGCAAACTCCACTACTCAACACTGGTCTTTTTCAAATGAAGAAGGGAACAGATCGGCGGCAAAAAAACATTAAATTTTTGGACTAAGGAATATTTGAGAATGCCTTATTTGACAATCGGGGTTGATCCACTGATCAAGACGGCAGCCGCACTTTTGAGCTTCGCTAGCTACCCGTCTGTACAGAATGCTCGGGAAGTGATTTTTCACCACCGCCCTCATTTTTTACACATTCTTTTTCTCCCTTGGCACCCATTATCCTTCCTCAATATTGAACGGCAGCTCAAAGTTTTGCCTCCTGCTATTCTCTCAGATTCCCTGTCAGTAAAAGATGCATATCTTTCTCTCCATTCCTAGAATGAAGGAAATGAATTTTCGAAGGCTCGTTGCTTTGTTTGACACAAACTTGAAGAAAAGCAGCAGAAAATGAAGCCAAGGGAAGGTATAGGGAAGGTTAATTGTACTGTTTGATGTGTATTGTCATAACTGTGACATTGATGTGAAGAAAGTAACGTGGACGAAAAGACAACTTGCCGTTGGCAGGGACCGAACCTCGAACGTTCCGAATATCCGAAGTTCGCAGGTTTGGTCCGTGCCAGCGGCAAGTTGTCGTTTCGTCCACTTTACTTTCTTCACATCCATGTCACAATTATGAGAAAACACATCAAACAGTACAAATAACCTTCACTATACCTTCCCTTGGCTTCATTTTCTGCTGGTTTTCATTAAGGAAGTGTCTCCATTTCTAGAGGGTTGATGAACCAGCCCTCGGTCTTCATGAGAAAACACATTCTGCAGAAAGCAGACACTGCTATGCTCAGGCAAATCTCGAAGTAGTTCGCGGCAAAAGTGTTTAAGAAACGGAGCGCAAAGTTGCCGTGTTCTCAGGTGCCTTTTTTTCATACAGAGGTCTGTGCTCGCTCTGCTCAGAGCTGCCGGTGCCTGCTCTTTAACGTCGAACCGTGAGCCGCATGTCATCAGCCAGTAGCCGACATAAAACGACAGCGGTGCTTGGATCAGGCTCCTTGCCACAGGGTGCAGCCACGTGCCAGTGCAGCACTTTATCCCATTTCGTATGAAGTCAGATTATTCCTGACGGCCGTCCAGAGAGCCCGTGAATTAGCGGAGAGGCGTGCTCTCCCGATTCCGACATGGGAGCAGCCAGCGGCGAGCCGGAGGCCGCAACGGGTGCTCCCCGGCTAGTCTCTCAGGACTTTAATAAAGTCGTCTATCTATCTATCTATCTATCTATCTATCTATCTATCTATCTATCTATCTATCTATCTATCTATCTATCTATCTATCTATCTATCTATCTATCTATCTATCTATCTATCTATCTATCTATCTATCTATCTATCTATCTATCTATCTATCTATCTATCTATCTATCTATCTATCTATCTATCTATCTATCTATCTATCTATCTATCTATCTATCTATCTGTCTGTCTGTCTGTCTGTCTGTCTGTCTGTCTGTCTGTCTGTCTGTCTGTCTGTCTGTCCTTCTTTTCCTATTCTGCTAACACGCGCTGACGCAATTTCTTGATTAGTGCCATTCCCCCCTTTGTAGATTCCAGAGCGCTGTTCGCGGCGTGGAACAAGCAATAGATCTTCTAACATGCTTGAAATCCCTATGACTCCGCTTGTTTATCACGGATTCGCGAAAATTTTGCGGCAATCGACCGGTGATGCAATGAACTAAGGCAATGAGGTCATTCGATTATTACATGCACAAGTGGTTCAGGGCCCCTTTAAGGTAAATCTTCTGCGTCGGTATTGCCCTTCACATCCGCTTAATATTACGTCAATTGTACTACGGTGTAAGGTGCTGGTTATTTCCAATTCGCCTTGCTTCCATCCTCAATGTTTCTCGCTCCTAGTTTTAACATTGCTTACCTAGCTACTTTCTCTCGCTTGCTTCTCGGCCAATCTGTGGGTATGCGCCTCAGTTTCTAAACTCATCGTCGTCATCGTCATATTAGCTGCTGCTTGTGAGCTCGGTAAAGGCTTCGCTCGCCGAAACTGTGCTGTTCGTCATAGCCGACGTCCGCTTCACGACGGACCCTGAGCCCTGCCTCACCTCCTCCGTCATGAGGTCGAGGGTGGTGTGAAGCCGGCTCCTCGAAGCACCTAGCAGGTAAATTGTGTGACTGCCTTGGCAGCTTTTGCGAAAAGTGGTGAGCGAGATAATGGAGAGAAATAATCGCCGGAATAATGGTCGTGGCTCCACACTGAGAAATGTGGACGAGAGGCGACTTGTTCTTTGGAGGCTTCATTACCTGCGTGTGTAGATTCGAGTCATATACAGTTCAATTATGAATAATTCTGCTAGCTCTTGCTATACGCGCTGCATTCCTTGTTCTTTGAATAATGCACTTGGAGCGACGATACGAGGCGGAAAAATGTTGAAACTGCATTTGGCCGCTAATTTCCAGCTCTTATCTCTGCCGAACAGCAGGTCCACTCTACGGCGGCCTGGTAGCAAATGTTCGGGCAGCTGCACATCAATTGAGCCGTCCCTTTTCTACGAAGAGTACCGCACATGAAAGAGAGTATGGGTAAGCTGTAAATATGTTATTGCCTTCGCAATGTGGCTCATTAGGCCAAATTATCACGAAAGTCGATCAAATGCCTGCACCTTGTGTGGAGCCATGAACTGGAACCAGATAAAAAAGGCAACGACACAGGGTGAAAGCAGGGCGCGAAAACCTGTGGTTTGGTTGGTTGGTTTTTGAAACTTTGTTGTTGGTCCTGTCAGATGCGACTAGAGCGCAGTGGATTCCTCCCACGTTGAGACGGGGAGGCTTATTATTACCGCCCCATCGCGGCAGCAATTTTGCATCGAGGATATAAAATATTTCGCTAGATAAATCTGAACTCTGGGATTGTAGCGCCGACGGCCGCTGCTTTAACAACCAGGGGCCGAATTCATAAAACTTCTCTTTCGTAAGTCTGTTTTCCCATTGGTTAGCAGGCTTCGTTAATGATATGTCCCGCATCGTCATTGGCTGAAATAATCTCGTGGGAACATTTTTAGTGCAAGACGTTTTCGTGAATACGGGCCCAGACCACAGGCACATCCCTTGTAAGAAGGGGCATGCAAGACGTTAACATATGTACCGCTTCTTATTAGGCGAGCTCAGGCAATATTGCTACGTAACTGTAGCAGTAATAGAACTTTTGACAGGCGACACCTCGGTCATGATTAAGAAGACAATGAGAACATTCCAGAAGAACTAGCGCGACCTGCTCCTCCTGGGCACTGCAGCGTGCAGTATACGCAGAAGATGAATGAAGCAGCGGTGAAGATACAGACACGTCCCATCTAAGCGCTATTAGTCTTCTACAATGCACCAACTAACCCTGTAAAGCATACTGCTCAAGAGTGTACGCAGTTGTAAACACATTTGTATATATATCCTCCTTCCCGTGGCTTTATTTCCCGTAAAATATGCACGTTTGTCCACAGTACGAGCGGTTTCCCTAGCTCGTTCAAGCCAGGGTGATGAAACTATTGGCACGTTTTCAGAATGGCGTCGGTTGGAGAACTGCTCTATACAGGGCGGTGCTGATGATCAGTTTAATGTTTATGGCTGCTCGATGGCGCTAAATGCGCCATCGTAATGGTGACGACATTCTTTGGCATTAAACCTAAATCGACAAGAGGAAGTTTTCGAATAGGGGCCCCAGTCGTTTTGGGGCCAAAAGAAATAACGTCGAGGCCACTGCGCCTGCGCGAGACGTGAACAGCGCTTGGTTTTTGCGTTGGGGACACTATTTCTCGAATTTAGCGGGAGCCCCGAAGCCTGCCCCAAAAACGTTGCGTCGAACAAACATGATGGCACCCACTGAAGTGACAGCTCTTGGCCAAGACTACAGTGACCTAGAACAGGGGGAGTGTCCAAAGCACCGCAGACCCTATTTCAATACTCTTATCTTCTGCTTGACCCAAAGCTAGCATACGCAAAGGGCTTTGGGGCTGCAAACGTTTGGGGCCCCTATTCAAAAACTCCCTAATGACTCTTTTCAGTTCCGTTGCAATGCGCGAGGGAAAATTCTCCTGATCGGGAGAACCTCTTAAAACTACGCTTCCTGAATGCATTGAGTAGTCACGATTCACTATAACATGCATTTGCTTGTTTCAGCAGAGCCAGACGCTTTCTTGCTCGGTAAGTGCTTCCCTCATTGTGCATGGCATGTTTGAGAAGGGTATGCAAGCAAACTTTTTGGAAATAATTTTCACCATTGTAATTGTTTTCCGGAGCCCTCCAATAGGCGTCTCTCATAATCATATCGTGCTTTTGGGACGTTACACCCCAGATATCAATACTATGCGAAATGCCGGAATATGGGTGAGCTATTCAGGCTTTGTCTGGACCTTCAACAAGGTTAAGAAGCGCAAGGTAAAAACTTAAGGAAAATTGAGAAGGTAGAAAGGGCGGCAGAGTTGCAAGTAAGCTTATTTAGAGCACGCAACCCAAACACTACAGCTTGTCAAAGAAGCACACATTATGAAGGCGTAGCACTTCAAGACGCTATCCTAAGCCAGAACGTAAGAGAATATCTATCTATCTATCTATCTATCTATCTATCTATCTATCTATCTATCTATCTATCTATCTATCTATCTATCTATCTATCTATCTATCTATCTATCTATCTATCTATCTATCTATCTATCTATCTATCTATCTATCTATCTATCTATCTATCTATCTATCTATCTAGTTCGTGGAGACAGCCACGCGACAGGGGCTAGTTCTTTCAATTCCAGATTTACGACGCATTGTCATTGAAGGAAGCAGAATCGCTTTTTTAAAAGCATGACTTGCTTAATGACGTGTGCGACTTGATTAGGTGGTTAATCACAGTTTGATCGAGGCTGAAATCGGGAAATGATGAGAGTTCCCCAGGGAAATCGCAAATAGCATTTTTGGAAAAAAGAGCTATTTGCGATTAAAAAGAAAGAGCTGCTGTGGCCAGTGGGTTTCTTGAGATGCATAGCGAACGCGGTGACGTCATCTTCGGTATGCCGCGTGATCTGCAACGGCGGTAATCTTAAAGCGGGGCCTTCGCAATTGGCTCCAGCAACACTGCGCAGACTGAGCTAGTCACCGAGGCCATCGATGAATAGGCGAGACGCTTGTTCAACTTGCGCCCGGCTGTTGTTACTGCCGAAATTATAATCCAGCTGTAGAGATTTCTCCCTCTCTACTCTCACTTGAGCCTTGGGTAAATAAATAGCGCTCTCGATGGTACTTCGGATCATTGAACGGCGGAGAGATACTGTCGGAATGGAGAGCGGCTCCGACAAGGAAGCGAGGATAAACGTTGTTTCGGTGAGTTCGTTTGCACACCCACAGTTTCGGCGCGCTCGTGTGGGCGGAGCAAGAAAATTTTTCTTTCGAGTATTTAAAGCTCCTGCTGCAACAACTGCGGAAAAAATGACGACATCGTTGACGATAATGTCGTTCCTTAATAACCACAATTTTTGCCGAATTCCAAAACGATTTCAGCTTCCCTTTAAGCAGCCCAAATACGTGTTGCGGTTCAGTGGTCTCTCTAAGAAATATTCCGTGGCTGTATGGACATTTAAAAAAGAAATAACGAGCCCCAAAACAAAAGCTTCAGAGAAAGAAGATTTATACGCTTCATAAGAGCTGATGCATGAACCTGCAGTTGCTATGCCTCTTTCAAGCAATGGCACCTATGCCATGACACAAAAGCCCATAGAATTCTACAAATATAGAGTCCCATATTCTTTAACATGCGTGTGATGCTTTTTTTTTCTCTTTAGCCTCAGAATTCCATGAGCCGTAAGTTACTCTTTTGCCAAGATTTTTTTTATTGCGATAGCAATTATATGAACACTCTGGAAGGGTTTTTACCGTCGCCGTCATGTCCCATATGAAGTCCAAATTGGTAACATCGCCCCCGCACATCGCATGTTCTACCGCCGGTAAAAGCGCGCGAGGGGGGGCGATGAACGCGGCTGAAGCAGAGATGAAACGCCTCGCCCGTGCTTAAAGCGACGCTAAAGAGAAAAAAAATGAATTGATTTAGATTGATAAATTATACTCTGAGAACCCTAAGGTTGTAATTTGACCATCGTATGCTCATTAATACAAGAGATGATCAAGGTGAAAGTTTCATTTTTAAAGTTCGCGCCGAAACTACCACGCGTGACGTCACGGATTTCAAACGGTATTTTTCGTATTTTGGCGACATTGGCTCAATGATAGTTGCTGAAACTTGGGATGTTATGTCTATGGCCCCCTCGCAGTACGATGTACTTCATTTTTTACCGATTAGTAGCTACGTGTGACTTAGCAGACGCCGTCGAAGTCTATGACGTCACGCCGTTTGGTGTGGCAATTTGAAGGTGGCGTCGCCACCCACATTTTCTTGTGCGTTTTCTCGCTTACCATGCATCTTCTCGCGGTAAGAGGGGAGTTTTTGGTATGGCGAATTCCTAATTTACTAATGCACGCAAAATCCCTTTTCCCTTAAGTGTCCCTCTAACGAGCATGAAAATACGCAAAGGGAGGGGGGGTCGCTCGAGCAGCAACTTTAAACTTTCATTCTTACGGTGCAGTCGCAATCGCCGGCGCGCGCGCGCTATCTCGACAGCGATCAGCTGGCGGCTCGTATACCATTCTACGTGCTGCGCTCTCAACGCGAAGATACTGTGCGGAAAGAGCATATCTCCCTCGAGTGACCGTATTCTCTTACACCAGCGTTTTGTAGAGTTACGCTAGATTGGATCTGAAAGATTCAGCTGCCAGCCTCGCTTCGTATAACATTACAATTTGTTGCTATCGCATTTATTGCTTCGCCCTTGTGGTGAAGCTGTGACTTTTTTTCTTTTTTGACTACGATAGGTGTTAGATCCGCACAGGGCTACTCGAACGACGTCACTAGAAACGTATTAGGCGTATTTGGGCTTAAATTTCAGAATTAAGTGCCATAAAGATTGTCGTATATATTAACTATCGATTCGGAGCTTTCAGCAAGATTTACAGCCGTAAGTATAATATTCGTTTAAGAAGGGTTACTCAGTGCATTAATAAGTAGCCGTAAAGCTGCACCTGTACTGACTTGGGGACACTGTAAGGTTTACGAACGTATGTCCACAGCTTATGAGCTTTTATTCAGAAGATTGAGGTAAGAAAAAAAAGAAACAATTCGTCATCTGAGTCCATGCGCTTCATTCACTCGGCATGTTACAATTATTGCCACATAGCGATTGTACAAGGGACATCAAGGAGGGAGCATATGTTTGTCCACTAGGTGTAACAACACCCGATAGATAACAACGTATACAACCACGCAATTAGCAGCTCACTTTGAGACATATCTTTATTTGTCTCAAAGATAACGTAACCAAAGTCCCAGCTACGCAGCTACGCCAATTTTTGCCGGTGCTTACGTGTGCACGTTCAGCAGTAGCGAGTTCAGTACGGCGTGCATGGCGTCCGTAACGGCGTTGCGTACGGAAGAACGCCGAGTTTCGCACAGTACGCATGAGCTAAAGTTCTGCGCACTCGCTGTATGCCAAACGCAACGTTCTTACGGACGCTATGTACGCCGTACTAAAGCACTCTAAACACTCAAGTTGCGTTGGTAAGTGTTCTTAGATACTGTAGCCATGCGCGTCCGCAAGGAGACACATCACTGTCAACTTAAGCCTTGAAAAGAAGCTACATGTAACTTATTGTGTCACACAGGTTGCTGTTGTGTTGCATAATGCACCAACGAGAAGATGTGAGACTTACGCATGTGTAAATGATAGGACTTCAGTTGATAATTCGAAGCTGAGCGCGAGCAAATCGCTCCTATAAAAGTACGAAAGTAGGGGAACTGTCCGAGAAGCTCGTTTTTTCCGTATTACACAAAACTAATGAAACCGGCAACCGGCTTAATTCTCTGTCGGTTTCATTACTCACATAAAAGAACTAACTGCCAATGAGACGCGCAAGATCTGCTGTTACAAATATTTTGCGTTTAGTGCTAGGATTCTTCCTAAGGTTATCTTTGGGTTAGTAACATCTGAGTGCTTTTGAATGAATCGAATTTAAGAATGCACCGAAATTTAAGAAGGCCCATTGACAAAGTGCGATGCTGCAAATTCGAGTGTGCGCCAACACACATGATTGCCTGGGCGGGTCGTATGCGTTTCATCTTCGCATATAACGGCTGGGTCGATGTGAGGCTACGTTTTTTCTCGCTTCATATTGTTTGCATTTGTAATTCGGATCTGCCGACATTCCAGTCACTTTAATTAGGCAGAAAATGAAACAACCAGTCTAATTACACAATGCAAGAAGAAAATGACTACAATCAAATTATAACGGGATCCAGGTCATTGTGCTATAGTGATTGAAACGATGAGGCTCTACGCCAGCGCTCATTCCCTACGCACACTGCGGAAAGGTCATGAGGTGCTTGCAGCATATCTTGCTAAGCGAGCAAGTTTACAAGTTGCGTGTTCATTGAAAGAAATGAAGTGACCAGATTTCTTTGTATAACAGCGACCTCAACGCATCGGTACATTGAACGAACCACGCTTATGTGATAACGGTCTGATTTCTGTAGTCGTGGGATTTTATTGCAACTTTTTTATTGTCGGGTTGTCCCCACCAGCGACTTGAACGTGGCATTTACTTTCGAGCCTAGCGCGTTCATTCGGTTCAAAAAGCTAGAAATATCAATTCTCCTTAGCGTCGACGCTGCATTATTGCCAGGTGGGCAAAGAAATACGAAATCATGCTTAAGTGGTGTACATCAAACCATTAAAGCACTCGTAAGATTGAATGTCAATGATCTTTCCATGCGCGATAAACTAAAAGAATATTGAGCATAGTTTTCTGGCTTTTTGTCTGCTGCATCTGACGCACGGTTCCAGTGTTGTGTGCGTTACCGAAAAAAAGTAACTAAATACGTTACTCGTTACGCTCAAGAAAAAGGAACGCGTTACCACCCTGCGTTACCCATAAAAAAGTTAACGCGTTACCGTTACCGTTACCGAAAAAAGTAACGGACGTTACTTCTACCGTTACCCCATAGTCATAAATCTTAATCAGTGCGTCCTAGCCTCAAGAACCTACTATAGCAATTTTATAAAACTCATATGTATATGTCACATTAAAGTTGTCGCCCAAACAAAAACTTTAACCGAAATGCTGATTAAACGAGAAGAATTTGCACAAATCTGTCGTATCTTCGCAGTACTATAGTCGCCTAAAGTTGCCTGTATAGTTCCATGTGATGGCTTACAACTATGTGGCACATTGGGAAGCTATTTTTCGGAATAGTCAATAAACACAAAGTGACCGATTTCATCATTAACGCTCTCTGCAATGAAAACATCACTGAACAAACTTGCAGTAATTATGACGGCATGTTTCTACTAACAAATGCGGAAATTTTGGCAGCAATAAAGGAATGTTTAAATGGCATAAATCTGGGGAAAATTATTTGCGCACATAAACAAGATTTTTTTTTCAATTTGACGTGTATAATTGCCGCAAATATTGCGACGGCGTATGTGAAAATGTTGAAGGTCAGCCTCGCTTGCTCAGGAGTTCAGTAACCAGAAACGTAGGCGCTGTTGCAAATAGCAAGACGCGAAACTAATTTTGAATACTAAGTTTGTAAAGAGTGCTAGAGTATTGCAGGGACAGTTTTCTAATGTAAATACAAACCACTGAATATAAGCAACAGCTTTGTTTCAAATATTTATTCGGACAGCCCGACTGGCTGATAGCGAATACGTGCGCACCTACGCTAAATAGGAGCTCGACGGACGCACTATGTGGCACTCATGTATTCACTTGAAGGAAGAGCTGGTGAACGCGCGCAAAGTTTCCCTTGAGCCCGCTCATGGCGATGCCATGCGGCATCAAAGGTAGCGAGACAGTCGCTCATCTTCAGCTGCCGATTACGTTCCGAACGAATTTCCGAAGAAGTCATCCTCCTTTGAGCTCGAGCTCACACCGAGTCTTGGTGTCCACAAGACGAGCAGGTCTCGACAACTCGCTTTTGACGGTTGCGAGGAACTTCAACTTCGATAGCAAGGTAGCTTAAACTATTCATTTAATAAACTTCGGCAATTTGCTCCCTATTGAAATTTTGCCCGCACAATAAAGACCCCGTGCGGGGTCGCTTTGTCAACGCTTGGCGGGCCGACAGCAGACTGCCGCAGGGAAAAAATAATGTCTGGGCGAGGTCTCAGAAAGGCCCTCCTACAAGACGATTGAATTTTGTGTAAGACTGCGAGGATAATTCGAATTCAAATTAACGAGTAACGTGACACCTCACGTTACCGAAAAATGTTAACGAAAGTAAGTTACCCGTTACAGTTCCGAAATAGTAACGAGTACGGTACTAAGTTACTGAAAAAAGTAACGCGTTACCGGTAACGCCGTTACTTGTGACGCGTTACCGCCAACACTGCACGGTTCTGAAATGATGTCAATGTTTAGCAATATATCTTGAAAAAAGTAAAAGAGGAAAAATGAACTTGTGTGCAGCGCGCCCCAAGCAAGCGAAACCATGTTCCCAATTATCATGTGCGTGTGCCTGGTGGCCTTGATGAGCCTTATGGTTGTCCTCGCCGTTACCGCCATCGATATAGGTGAGTGCGCCTCTATCACTCCACTTGAGCAAAACAGACCTGGCAGACAGGAATACGTAAACTTAGCGTTCCAAGAAGGATTCTTGACAACTGTAAGCAAAGATTCCTCATCCGTAACTTATCTTGCAGATTAGGCTGACGTTACAGTTGACGTTTAGGATGTTGTGTCTCAGGGACGTAGCCAGAGGGGGGGGGGTTGTGGGTTCAAACCCCGCCCCCCGATTTTTTAAATTTTGCTTGCGTATATATACATGCACAGATAGAAACGCACACACGAACATAAATGAAGTATGGTTGATCCCCTCCCCCCCCCCACCGCCGAAATAAATTTCTGGCTACGCCCATGTTGTGTCTATAAGGCACCGCAATTTCCCTCTGGCCAAGCGGTTGATATTCTTTTGCCTTCGGGAAAATGGCGTCTTCATTTGTACGACTCTCGACGGCGTACTTGTGCATGAACATCTATGAAAGCGTTTCGAATGAAAAGTAAGCATTGCCGGTATTTTCTGTGGCTTCAAGCTACACTAGAAGAAGTGTAAACACGTAAAGTATTTTCTTTGCTCTTGCGCCGCAACGTATGCCAGGATAGAGCAAACCCTTGTAATCCGCTCAGCAAACGCCAGTATTTTTTAAGCAGCGCGAAGACAGCAGTAACGAGCGGCAAATCTGCAAGAGAATTTATTGTTTCAGAGCATATCCCGCATGTGGATGTTTTGAGCATGTGCGAGTCTACATTACGTTGAAAGGAAAGATTTATGTCGTTTCACGGTGTCAAGGGCTCGTTGAGGACTAGCCGTATTTGGGCGCTTGCACCAGCGTGTCCAACTACGTAACGAGCTCAACCATCCCTGACACGCTAAAGAATTTGTTTTTAAATAACGCCATACACAACTGAAAAACAAATACACTCTTGTGTGTAGCGTCGATGTTGATGAAAGCTTCCTGCCTTTGAAAGGCTGCCTCTGCAAGTTGTGCAGAGTGGCTTCATACCGCGCATCGATTTGAGCGATGATATTGAGCGACGAAAAGTTCAGTGAGGAATTCACATTTAGGGGCGAAGCTCCTCTTAGTATAACCTTGTCACGCGTCCGGCGTAAGGCCTAACCGGCAGTATCTCCCGAACAGTATAATAGATGGCGCTGTACACAATCTGTGTCGTTATCACCATTTCTTGTCTCATTTCCTAGATGGCGTTGTTCCAATAGTAGTGTGTGCCATTGTGCGCGTGTGTGAATCGCCATTAGATGGCATATATATATATATATATATATATATATATATATATATATATATATATATATATGTGTGTGTGTGTGTGTGTGTGTGTGTGTGTGTGTGTGGATATGTGGATATGTGGATATGGATATGCTGTGGTTTTTTAAGTTTCAGCAGTGTTTCTCTTGAATTCGATGCTTTCATAACATTACTCTTTAGTAAACAGCTGTAAATAAGTCACTTTCTGGTTTTGTGCATAAGATGTCCATTTACATGGTCGTTCAATACAAACGTGGACATTAATTAAGAGGAAGACGGCTCAGAGTGATGAAAAATCGCTCGCACAGAGAATCTTGCTGCATGCGGCGTTGCACCGAAGTTTCACCGAAGGTGCCAGCGGACCGCGTGGTTTGGACCAACAAAGAGAGCTCAAAATTTAATGCTACGGCCCGCTAACGATTCCTGCTTTTGTAAGTAAGTTAGTAAGTGCTTTCGCTTTGTCGATGATTACTTGATTTTGTTTGATTGCGATTAAGATGCAGTTGATGAGTCCTTTCAGCAAGCCTTCACAGTGTTCCAGGAATGCCTCGATCCGCTCTCTCTCACGCATGAGCTGCCGGAAAATGGATCCCTGAGATTTTCAGATTTCATACTAACATTTTCAGCTGAACACGCCTGTTGGACATACGAGCCACGGGGGAAGAAACCTCTGTTGCCGTACTCGTCCTCTCACAGCAAACTGGTAAAGCGGGGTATTGTAAAAGCATGTTTGCATAACGCTTTAACCAAATCTTGCTTCCACTCAGTACAGGAAAGTTTTGGCAAGCAGATTCGCCGTCTTGAGGCAGCTGGCTTTCCCAGTTCTTTGCTAGTTTCTGTTTCTGAGAAGCTGCGCAGACAGTCAAGGGGAGGTAACACGGGGGGCGCTGCACAGGAAACAAATCCCAAGAGGGTTGCAGTGATACCGTATCTACACGGCATCTCACATAAACTCAAAAAGATAGGCCAAAGAGCGGGTGCGTCGGTAGTTTTTTCCGCGCCGAATAAACTGTCTCAGTTGTGTGTCCGAACTAGTCCTGTAGGAAGTACTGCGACCCATTGCAAAATTAAGCACCGAAAAAAGTTTGTTGAGTGTGCAAGGGGAGGTGTGTACAGTATACCCTTGTCTTGTGGACTAAGGTACGTTGGTCAGACAGGCAGGTGCCTAAATGTAAGACTACAGGAACATGGCCAAAAAGTAAGAAATGTGGGGAGGGACGGTTTTTTGGCTTCTCATTGTTCTGAATGCGGACGCCAGCCTTTGTTCGAAAAAGCGAGTGTTCTCGCGACGCAGCCTAACGAAGGCACTATGATCATAATTGAGGCCGCAACAATAGCTCAAGGAAGCTGCATCAGTAAACCGCCCATTTTCTTATCAAAAAAAGAATTGACGAATTTGAATTCTTCGGCACGTGGTGTCCCAAGGTGATATCTTGGTGTTTTCGGGGTTCTTTTCTTGGCTTTTAGGTTTTTTTGTTTTTTGTTTTGTTTTTAAGTGCCTGGATAAGCATGTGATCTTATTCTGGTCTGTAGCCTATATATGTGTGCGTTTTTGTAAAATAATAAAAATAAGTTGCAAGTCTGAGCTTGTCCTCGTCGTTTGTATGTGTACCGTGTAAAATTTTTGCGCTGAGCAGTTTAATAATGGAATACCAACTAGCCCAATCCCACACTTTACTTTTGTGCAGCGTTGCGTATCGGGGCTCATTGGCATAGTATTCTGTGAGATAAAGGTGTAGCCCATCCGACGGAGGACACAAGCACAAAACGGAACAGGGACACACTACGCGCGATGTATGTGTCTCATCTTTTTCTTCTATTCCGTATTCAGGTGAGCTACCCTTTATCCCACAAACTTTCTGTTGTCATGCAGCTTTGGCTGATTCTGATGCCAGCACCGCGGATTACCTCGATGAGAGTAGCGGACCCTCCTCATGGCCACCTGGGACCATAATAGTCCTAAGAACGGATTCAACGAAGCGGCAAATGGGAGGTAGTCCCAGGGTCACGGTACAGCCGATGACTACCGAGGCGCCCACTGGTAGGTGTACCTTTTTCCAATTTTATGCCACTGGTAATAAAGCGGCTTAGAGCGCAAAGTGCTCTAGTGCCATTTTAACATACATGTGTGCAGCGGCACGCCCTTGCTCCCGCTTACAGCGACACGAAATCCGAGCGGTGCGCACAGTGGGCACATATTCCCTCAAAATGAAGTTTTGTTCTTCTTCTTCTTGTGCTTTATCGCGTAGGAGCGAAACAGGTCATCGTAACTCTGGAGAGAAAATAGCAACTGCGATCTGTGAGGAGTTCATGAAGAATGCTATAAAGTATTAAGTCGTATAATAGCAATCTCAATGTTGGTGTCGCAGATAGCTGCTAGAGCCCTGTTGATTGCGTATCCAGTGCTACAGCAATACTTGTTTCGTGAAATAGAGGCCGGGAAAGATCCTTAAAGGTCAAGTCCAACTCGGTAGAAGAGGTAAAAGGCAACGGCGGTTGGCTGAAGGAATCCAGCCGGAAAAAAGGCGCGTTTTTCGGTGTTAACAACGACCGCATGCGGTGAAATAACGACGGACAGAGCGATGATGCCCAAGCCAGTAGAATCTACGCTGTAGACGGTCGTATGTCGGCCGCTCTTCGGCCTAAGGTACGAGACCGGGTTTCCCGCGCGGTTTAGCGGCGAAATCCACTAAATATCACCTTCCGTCAGTATCGCAAAGTTCCTGTGTAGTTTCATTGGGAGTAAAAAGACATACAGGAATTTCTTATTATCGGCTCTGCAACTACAAGTGCTTCTCCAGAAGTGCTGGATCTCGCAATGTTTGATATGTAGTTCAGGCTGCACGTTCTTGGTTATGAACCGTTCGAGTCTAAGCTTTTAAGCGCGATAAAATATGCACGCTGCTTATATTTATTTTTTTTTTTGTTGCGCAGCAGACCCGATTCCTCTGACAAGCCCCGACACGTTAGCGACAACAACGACGACAACAGCTACAACTGCAGCAACCACGACGACAGCTACTCCAACTACTGCAAGCACAACGACAACTACGACGGAAAAACCGAACCAAGGTGATCGCCCATTCTCCCGTCACGTCTGCGCCTTGCTTTTTTCTCGCTTTACCTTTTTTCCTGAGGGGGACGGTCTTACGGATAGAAACATTTGAACGAGTGAGAGAAATGCATAGTAGTACGCGTGCAATAATCTGTTACATTGTCACAAGAGCGCATAACCAGGACCGGCCAATATAATCCGACATTAGCCGTGCCTAACCAGTATTAGCATTATCACTGTCAGTATGGTAGATCGTTAAACAGCAGGCTTCAGAGAACTGACGTACTTTTAACGCGAAAGCGTTATTTCGCTATGTTGGCGAAAGCGGGCACTCGAAAAGCGTACGCAGAAGCCACGTCCAGAAAGCACGTGATCTCTACCACTGGAATTGACGCCCATGAAGTCACCTTCGGAGCGCAACATCTGCTGCCCATCACGGCCCCTCTCCAAGAAGAGCTTCTTTTGGCGGGAACGCAAACACGTCTTCTCCGTACAGACCACGGTGTAAGATATATCTTAAACCGTGGTACAGACCGGTTCCGTTTGGACAGGCAGGCGCTCACTCCCTCTCCTTAAAATGGCAGAAAGCAACGCTAGTTCGTAGGTATTCACGATAAAAGGCCGTAGGTATGCAAACATGGGCACAATAGAGAAGTCACGACCTCAAAAACACCGACACAAACGCAAATTAGTTGGCATTTCTGTGGTCCTGAATTCCCCCCTGCCTATGTTTGGCGGGCCTACCGTCTTTTGTCCTGCCTCGCTCTCCTGCTCCGATTGTGGTGCCGACTAGCCCCTGCAACACCGGCTGTGGGAGTTCGCCGTGTTCTCTGCTGCATTGAAAGAACTTTCCACCATCAATGGCGGAATGCTGCCGTGGTCTCCCGTGCTCCACGCTTCAGGAAATACTGTAGCAGTCGGACTAAAACGAACGCCGCCACTCTGCCGACACTCTGCGTCTCCGCATTATCGACGCTACGAGGCTCAACGTTACTAGAACAAACTCAGTTTCAAAGCTCCGTATCTCCGCCAGCGGAGGAGGGTGGTCCGAACGGCGGTCACGAGAACTAGCGGCGCTGCATCTTGCGCCACTATCGGCGCGTCGTCTGCTGCCACGGCATAACACTGCGGTCCGCCGCGCAGTTGCTCGCGGCAACTTTCTTATTGTACTAGTTAGGTGGATACTTAGGTGGATATGCATAAGGTCGTCTGTATGCATTGGTCCGCGTGCGTTGTTCATTGACAACAGGGCTTGTTGCTGAGCTAGTTCGTTCATAACTTGAGGAAAAACTGTAATGACGCAAAGAAGACGGGGACGAAGCGAAGACACGAACAGACAGACACGGGCGCCAACTTCCAACTGTTTATTCTCAGAAACTGCGCCGATTTATATACGCTGCCGAACAAGGTAATTCCATAACAGAAATTGAGTCATCGCAGAACTAACAATTCATCATGAGCCATAAATACAGATACAAGGCATGCGCCGGAACTGCACTAACGCGATCGAACTATGAAAACATGCCAGCACCTATGAACACGTGCCAACCCTAGTGAGAGGCAAAATGAATAACGCACAATCTAAACTCTACATGTCTAAATGCTATCTTTCAAAAAGATAGCTTCTTTCTCGCTTAGATCGAGTGAAGGGGCACTAACACACTGGCTACCTGCCCTCTTTATTAGAAACGCTTCAATTGTCTCCCTTTCAGTGCGGCTGTTTGCTCTCCTAAGAAACGTGGTTTGGCTGAAGTGTGGCGCACAACCACAGCGCTTGCAGTGGTCAGCCCAGTGCCCGCCCATGTTGCTGCTAACCGCCAAGCGGTGCTCCCTTGCACGATCGTTAAAACACCGGCCTGTTTGGCCGATGTACACCCTACCGCAGCTTAGGGGAATATTATAAACCACATTGCTGACACACTCGGTGTATCGCGTGGAGTGCTTCTTGGAGCAAGCAGCCGGCTGCTTATCCGCCATCAAAGGGCAAATCCTGGCCAGTTTGCATTGAGCGGAAAATACAATGCGCACACTATATCTGGCTGCGATCTTCTTTATATTGTGCGAGAGCCGGTGAACGTAGGGAATTACGTGCGTACTCATCTTTTCTTTTGGCTCCTGCACTTTTCTTCCACGTTTCAACTTCTGCAAGAGGCTTTCGCACACACCCGTGATAACGGAGGGAGGAAATCGAGCGTCTTTCAGCCTGTTTATCTGATTACTAAATCCCGTAACAAGACTGTGCTCACATGACTTCATCAAAGCCGAATTGAGGCATGTGATAGCTATGCCTCTCTTGATTAGCTTAGAATGCGCGCTGTCATACGGCAAAAGGCTCTTCTTAGTCCTAGGGTTATACATCCAGCACAGGTGGTCCTTCGTGAAACTAAGTTTAACATCCAGAAATTGAATGGAATTGTCTTGAGGCAATTCCGAAGTGAATTCTAGTCCGCCAGATTCTTTTAAAAAGATGTTAGTTAATTCTGCAACAGCTACGTCAAGGCTACTGTCGGGTAAACTTAAAAACACAAGATAGTCGTCAACATATCTGTAAACCTTAACAACACTGCTCTTGTCGGTTTTGGCATGAATGCGTTTGTCAATGGATGAAAGAAAGATGTCGCACAAAACCGGGGCCACAGATGAGCCGATGCAGATGCCGTTTTTCTGAACATAATATGAACCGTTAAAACACACGATGGTGGAATGCAAATAAAATCGTAAAAACTAAAAATTGATCCGTACTCATCCCAGCATAGTTCTAGAAGTCTACTTCACCCGACGCCTCGATGGACTCGCGAACTGCATCAAACACACCACTCTGCGGTACGGAATAAAATAAGTCCTGCACATCAAAAGAAAAAGCAGTCCTGGCGGTTGCCAACTTGCCTTGCGCTAGATCTTGTACTAGGTCTGTCGAACTCTGTAGTAGCTTTAGTACACGGGAGCCTACTTGGCAGGACACATGTTTATTGCAACTTGCAATACAACGGAATGAATGCAACGCGCACACGTGGCGGTCTTATAAGCTAACAGAGAACTAACAGTGACGTAAGAGAGCCAACACTTACACGTGCATCTTATCTTAGGTACGATACGCAAAGCAACGAGTGACGTCAGAGCATGACTAACGCACGTTCTATCTTAAGTGGAATAACACAACACTCCCTTCCCCCCCAAGTGTTTTTAGTAACGGTCAGGCGGTCGTCTTCGTCGGGTGCTGCGTCGAAGTTCCGGTTGGGAAGGTTGAGACTCTCCCCCGGCGCAGTCCCCGCCTGCCGATGAAGTGTCCGGTAGGTGGACCGGTTCTTTGTTGGCATCGTCTGCCTGCTCATCGACTTGCTCGGCGTCAGACGTCTCTCGTGCACCATCGATGGGTACAGGGTAACCTAAAGACCTGCGAGACAACGGCTTGACTGCATGCTGGAAATTCTGGGTTTGCAGACGGCACCTGAACCGATGGCGGGACGCACTCCTGGAATGTTCGTGGTCTCATATGATCAACATGCACGTATCTCTCCTCGTTCCCTATCCCTATCACCTAAGTGCTTAAACTAACGCGTTTGTTTACCTTACCGCTCAACCACTCTCCTTCCCCGGGGCGTAGTCCTTGCACGAGGACGTCTTCCCCTTCCTCGAAGTCTCTCCAAGCTCCCCGTCCCCGATTGGCCGACTGCCTTGTTCGCTGCAGTTTTTCTTTCATTCTTTGCTCGATATCTGGATGGAGAAGGCTCAATCTGGTTCTAGGTTTCCACGATAAGAACAGCTGGGCCGGCGTCTCTTCAGTAACACCCGTTGGCGTGTTCCTATAATTGAATAGGAACTGGTCGATCCGGTGCTGGAGAGACTTCATCTGCCCATTCCTCTGCTCGTCCATGACCTGCTTAAGAAGATTTTTTTTTTCAACGTCTGTACACAACGCTCCGCGCTGCCGTTCGATGCCGGGTGATAAGGCGGCGATTTTGTGTGCCGGATGCCGTTCCGTCTCATGAACGTCTCGAAAAGTTCCGAGGTAAATTGCGGGCCATTGTCTGTTACCACTTCTTCCGGTAGTCCGTACGCTGCAAATACTGTGCGCAGTTTTTCTATTGTCTTTTCGCTGCTAGTTGACCTCATCAGAAACACTTCAACCCACTTGGAGTAGGAATCAACAAGCACTAGAAACCAATGCTGATCTCGATGAGCGAAATCTATGTGCACACGCTCCCACCGGCGCCCCGCCACTCCCCATGACATCACCGGAACTTTGGGCGCCGCATTTTGCGTCAACTGGCATGTTACACACTCTAACTTTTTGCTCAACATCCTGCATAAGGCGAGGCCACCACACGTGGCTTCTAGACAGCATTTTCATACGGGCCATTCCAGGATGGCCCTCATGCAACAGTGATAGCACTTTTTCGGGGAGAGATAATGGCACTATCACTCGGTTTCCCCACGTCACACAATCTCTGTCAACAGAAAGCTCGCTGCGTCGCACAAAATAGGGCGCCAGTGCGTCGTCAGACACCTTTGAAGGCCAACCGTTTTGCGTGTAAAACAACACTTTTGATAACAGGCTGTCTTTTCTCGTTTCCCCTCTGATGCGTTCTGCGGAGAGTGGGAGTCCATCTAGCGTAGAAAAAGCTATGTACTCCGACACGTCATCCGAGTTCCTAAGCGGCAGGCGTGAAAGTGCGTCTGCATTACCGATATCCCGTGATTTGCGATAAACCCATTTGTAGTCATAAGCAGCAATCTGCAGGGCCCATCGCTGCACGCGTGCCGCCGACATAGGAGGAATTGGCTGACATAGCAGGAATTCCAAATTTTCCCCAAAAAGGTACTTGTGAAACTTCTTTAGCCCGTACACTACAGCCAGTGCTTCTTTTTCGATATGGGCATATGCCTGCTCTGTTTTAGTGAGAGTTCTAGAGGCAAAAGCGATTCGCCTTTCTTCTGAGCCTACTTTGTGAAAAAGGACTGCCCCTAGACCATACGCAGATGCGTCGCAAACGAGCCCTAGCTCCTTTGAAGGGTCATAGTAGGTGAGTACAGACGTGCTCAGCAACCAGCTCTTGGATGCTTTGAAAGCTTTTTCGGTGACCTCCGTCCATTTCCACTTGGTACTCTCAGCTAGCAAGTCATGCAATGGTTTAAGCTCTGCCGACATGTTTGGTACGAACTTCCCATAGAAATTTAACAAGCCTAAGTAAGCTCTCAGCTCATTCTTGTTTTTTGGAGTTGGTGCTTCTTTGATAGCACGCACCTTGTCCTCTGAAGGGCGGATTCCGCTTTCGTCAATCACGTGACCCAAATATGTCACAGACTTTTCAAAGAACTTGCATTTTTCTTTCCGCAATCTCACCCCCCGTTCCTTGAACCTTGTCAGCACAGCTTGCACTCTATCATAACATTCTTCCATCGTTTCCCCCGCGATTAACACATCATCAAGATAACATGACACTCTGTCCAAACCCTTCAGCATGTCATCCATTACCGCTTGGAAAATGGATGGAGCACTTGTTATACCGTACGGCATACGTGTGTATCGAAAAAGCCCTAGGTGAGTGTTCACAATTACCAAGGGTGCGACTCGGGATGCAACTGCAATTGTTGGTACGCTGTCGACAGGTCAAGGACAGTAAACACTTGCATCCATGTAACGCTACAAAAGTATCTTCCAATGTTGGAGAGGGTAATAATCAGTTCTCAGACAACGGTTCAAAATCACTTTGTAGTCTCCGCATGTTCGCACTTTGTTGTTGGCCTTGGGGACAACTACTAGAGGCGTTGCCCATTCACTGTGTTTTACTGGAACCAGCACTCCAGATTCCACTAGTGAATGTAACTCTGATGCTACTGCGTCCCTGAGTGCGAATGGCACCGGGCGATGCTTGCAGAAAACGGGCGTACAGTTGCCTTTTAGCACCAGTTTGACCGACGTGTGAGCTATCAGTCCTAGTGACGGATTAAACACTTCCGAAAACTTTTTGATGAGTGCGGTTGATCTATCAACTGTGTTTGATCTCTCAAAGTTGATATTACACACGCTAGACCAATGCAACTTCAAAGCCTCTAGCCAGTTGCGGCCCAGCAACAAAGTGTCACAATTTTTTTCTGTTCGAACTACAATTAACGGCAAGGTCGCGGTTTGCCCACCGTGCTCTACACGCACCGTCAACTTTCCGGCAATTTTTAGTGCCGAACCCCCATAAGTTTTTAACCGTAAAGTACATCTTTCTAGGGGTACCTCCAGCCAGTACCGTCTGTACATTTGTTCCGGCACAATAGACACAGATGCCCCGGTATCAACCTGCATAGTGGCATTTCTGCCTGCTATCTTAACTGTCACAACGTAGCCACCGTAACTACTCCGACATGAAAAAATATGACTAAGCAAGGCATAGTTCTCACCACTTTTATCGTCCCAGTCACCGGAGTCTTCTAAGCCAGTGATCTCTTCAAGAGAGTGCACCGAACGTGGCGTTGTTCTGCAGACCCTTGCCAGGTGTCCCATCTTTTTGCAGGCACGACATCGAAATTTGCGAAAGGGGCAGGTGGCGGCGTCATGCGTTGCTCCGCACCGGGAACAGTCCGTTGTCTCGGCATGCCGCTCCGTGTTTTTGCTCGCGACCTTTCTTGTCCAGTGGTCCGCTGTGGGTGTTGCTGTACCAGGTTCACGTCGCCGAGTTCTTTTGGGTGAATTTTTTCTTGTTTCCGTGCGAGCAAGTTCCCCACTTTTCGCCAAGTCGTAGGCAGTTTGAACGTCAGGGTACTCTTCTTAAGCAGCTCTGCTTGTGCCGCTTCATCTCTCAGTCCGGCCACGAATCGATCCCGTAAGGCGTCATCCAAGAATTGCCCGAACTCACAGGATCCAGCCAGCCTTTTTAGTTCCAATGCAAACGCGGCCACTGGCTCATTTTCCAGCTGCGACCGACGGCTGAACCGGAATCTTTCCGCTATCACCAAAGGCTTCGGAGAATAGTAGCCTTTCAGTATCTGGAGCAGTTCGGCATACGTTTTCTCTTCCGGCTTCGTCGGGGCCAATAAATTTTTCAGCGTGCGGTAGGCCTGTTTTCCAATGGCGGTGACAAATACTGATACCTTCAAGTCTTCACTGACCTGGGTAGCTCGGACGTAATGTTCAAAGCGTTCCGCAATAAGAGTCGAAGTCTTCGTGTCCCTCTTCCGTGAACGGCTCAACCGCCAAGGAAGCCATGTCATGGTAATCCGCCCAGCCGCTTCCGCTCCTAGAATACCGACGCCCGAGAACGTCCCACCCTCGTCGCCACTGTAGTAGCTTTAGTACACGGGAGCCTACTTGGCAGGACACATGTTTATCGCAACTTACAATACAACGGAATGAATGCAACGCGCACACGTGGCGGTCTTATAAGCTAACAGAGAACTAACAGTGACGTATAGAGCCAACACTTCCACGTGCATCTTATCTTAGGTACGATACGCAAAGCAACGAGTGACGTCAGAGCATGACTAACGCACGTTCTATCTTAAGTGGAATAACACAAACAGAACTGCGCACCAAGAACGGGTCCTGTACGTCCAGCTTGCACGAGGCATCGTTGCAGATAGCTGCTTGACCTCGTCTTGCCACGTGCCCTTCTCGGAGACGATCACTCTGAGCGGACACTCTGTCTTGTGAGTCTTGCCTGGTGAAAAAGGACATCAAGGCTATCTTTTACAGACTTGCTTACTTCTTTTTGAAGGTGCTTCAAATTTCTTTCCTTTAGCAAGAGTAGAGCCAAAGATTTTTGCTTTTTAGGCAAGACGGTTGACGGTTTGAAATTCTTCTGAATCGCCTCTTGGGCTTTCGCATCGAACAGTCCCTTTGGCATCAAAACAACACACCCTCCTTATCAGCTTCGACAACGGCAAGACCTTCCTCTTTTAAACACTTGACAATTTTCTTAATCGGGGTTTCTTTCCTGGCTTGTCACTCACCGTGCGCAGTAGGCAGTCGACTCCGTCAGCAATCGTCAGCAATGGCCCGTTCCCGATCTGGCTCGGACGCGCGACTCGCAACATCCCGTACCATGGCCACAAGTTGCGACCGCGTCGCGGAAGGCTGGTAGCTGTATTTCGGTCCATTTTCTAACACATGTTGAACGCCGCGAGGAACTGAAGCACCTCCAAGAACTGTTACAGAAGACGTGCCTGCAACTGCCCGCTCTCGCCGTGGAAGTCCGAGTCGGGTTCGCTGCCAAAGGAATTCTGTGCTTTGCGCCGCCAACTTTTTGGAAATCCGTGAGGCTTCCTCCGTTACCGTAGCGCTCAACAAGTATCTTCAGCCAGTCCTGGTATAAGCGAACTTGACGCCACAGTTCCGACTTGAGTACTTTGCAAGTTCTTCGGGTGTGTCCCCATGACGGTTCTAAAATTCCAAAGAGGAGCTGCACTTCCAACGGCACCACCCTCCGCTTGATGCAATACGAGAGTAGCCTTGACCGGCATAATGAAATAGCGATGAGGTTAACGAAGGAGTAAAGCTGATGCTGCGCGGTTTGACGACACAAAAAAGAGCTCACTGTAGAAGAAATGTAAGTCAACAGGGCTTGTTGCTGAGCTAGTTGGTTCATAACTTGAGGAAAAACTTTTTTCACCGGCAAGACTCACAAGACAGAGTGTCCGCTCAGAGTGATCGTCTCCGAGAAGGGCACGTGGCAAGACGAGGTCAGCAGCTATCTGCAACGATGCCTCGGCAAGCTGGACGTACAGGACCCGTTCTTGGTGCGCAGTTCGACAGACCTAGTACAAGATCTAGCGCAAGGCAAGTTGGCAACCGCCAGGACTGCTTTTTCTTTTGATGTGCAGGACTTATTTTATTCCGTACCGCAGAGTGGTGTGTTTGATGCAGTTCGCGAGTCCATCGAGGCGTCGGGTGAAGTAGACTTCCAGAACTATGCTGGGATGAGTACGGATCAATTTTAGAGTTTTACGATTTTATTTGCATTCACCATCGTGTGTTTTAACGGTTCATATTATGTTCAGAAAAACGGCATCTGCATCGGCTCATCTGTGGCCCCGGTTTTGTGCGACATCTTTCTTCATCCATTGACAAACGCATTCATGCCAAAACCGACAAGAGCAGTGTTGTTAAGGTTTACAGATATGTTGACGACTATCTTGTGTTTTAAGTTTACCAGACAGTAGCCTTGACGTAGCTGTTGCAGAATTAACTAACATCTTTTTAAAAAGAATCTGGCGGACTAGAATTCACTTCGGAATTGCCTCAAGACAATTCCATTCAATTTCTGGATGTTAAACTTAGTTTCACGAAGGACCACCTGTGCTGGATGTATAACCCTAGGACTAAGAAGAGCCTTTTGCCGTATGACAGCGCACATTCTAAGCTAATCAAGAGAGGCATAGCTATCACATGCCTCAATTCGGCTTTGATGAAGTCATGTGAGCACCGTCTTGTTACGGGATTTAGTAATCAGATAAACAGGCTGAAAGACGCTCGATTTCCTCCCCCGTTATCACGGGTGTGT